>NC_056745.1:1495169989-1495277489 GCF_019279795.1 Protopterus annectens | reverse complement strand
CAACAGTCTGATGTTCAACTATGTAAAATGTTACAACCGGTTCCTAGATGACATTTTTATTTTGTGGGATGGACCCCCAGAACACATCAATGAATTAATTTCTTATATGGATACTACTACTACATTTTTGAAATTCACATATAATTATAGTATGAGCCAGTTGCCCTTTCTAGACGTTCTTCTCATTAAAGATTATGCAAACAATAAGTTTGTTTCAAAAATATATAGAAAGGAAACCTACTCCAACTCCTTACTCCATTACTGAAGTACACATCCACTGAAATAGAAAAAAGCCATTGTAAAGGGGCAATTTGTTAGGACAACCCGAATGGTTTCAGTTATGAATGATTTTCTCAGTGAATGTGACAACTTGAAATCCATGTTTTCAAGGAGAGGCTATCCATACAAATTTATTACTGATATTATGTTGGAAGTAGTAAATAAAAGTGAGAGATGTCATTTTACTCCTTTACTATCAGATATTGACACCAACATCACCAGTATCAACAACTCCACTCTGTGCTTAAATGTGGAGAACCAAGAAATAAAAAGGGACTATAAGATGTCTTTCATTACCATATACACTAATGACAGTTATACATTAAGAAAAATCTTAGAAAATAATTGTTCCATACTAAATAATGAAAAAGCCATTAGACCAGTTATTGATTCACATCCTGCCATATTATTTAAGAAGGGCAGAAACTTAAAGAACATATTTGAGATGAAACCAAAGGGAATGAATAATGTTGGGCACATGAAAAGGTGTGCCATGTGTAACTATTGTAAACATATTAAGGAAGGTAGCACTTTTCTGATAAACAACATTGAAGTAAAACGTCATCAGAAATACAATTGTGAATCTGAAAGGATTATTTATTGTGCACTATGTAATTGTTGTAGCTGTTTTTATATTGGAAAAATGGACTGTAAATTAAAAAATCATATCTATGAGCATTTGTATGACATAAAATCAAAAAAAGATACAAATGCACTTAGCAAGAACATAATGGAAAATACTAGTCATTCTTTTCATTTTACTGTCATTGATAATATTAAAACAGAACCTCGAGGTGGAGCCTGGTCTCTTTACAGATCCTTAAGGTGGAGCCTGGTCTCTTTACAGACCCTCGAGGTGGAGCCTGGTCTCTTTACAGACCCTGGTCTCTTTACAGACCCTCGAGGTGGAGCGTGGTCTCTTTACAGAACCTTGAGGTGGAGCCTGATCTCTTTACAGAACCTTGAGGTGGAGCCTGGTCTCTTTACAGACCCTCGAGGTGGAGCCTGGTTTCTTTACAGACCCTCGAGGTGGAGCCTGGTCTTTTTACAGATCATCAAGGTGGAGCCTGGTCTCTTTACAGACCCTCGAGATGGAGCCTGGTCTCTTTACAGAACCTCAAGGTGGAGCCTGGTTTCTTTACAGAACCTTGAGGTGGAGCTTGATCTCTTTACAGACCCACAAGGTGGAGCCTGGTCTCTTTACAGACCCTCGAGGTGGAGCCTGGTCTCTTTACAGAACCTTGAGGTGGAGCCTGATCTCTTTACAGAACCTCGAGGTGGAGCCTGGTCTCTTTACAGACCCTCGAGTTGGAGCCTGGTCTCTTTACAGACCCTTGAGGTGGAGCCTGATCTCTTTACAGAACCTCGAGGTGGAGCCTGATCTCTTTACAGACCCTCAAGGTGGAGCCTGGTCTCTTTACAGACCCTCGAGGTGGAGCCTGGTCTCTTTACAGACCCTCGAGGTGGAGCCTGGTCTCTTTTACTAGAAAAGAGGGAGCTTTACTGGCAACTGCATCTTAATGCATCTAGTTGGCCAGGCTTAAATGAACACATTTCTATCAGCTCTCTTTTAAAATTAAAAGCCCTACAAAGATAGCACTGTTTTAAATAATTATTTATTCATTATTTATGTATTTTTAAATACCATTTTATCTATGTTTTTATACTACAATGAGAGTTTTTTACAATCTATTTATTCCATCTTATACAGAGTTTATATGTTACATATATAATGCAGTCTTTTACATGGCATTTCCTTTAAGGGGGTGTGTCAGTTTAAATAATGTATTAATTATTTAATGATTTTTTTTTTACCCAGTTTTTCTGTACTATATAAAGTGATTGTGTGATTAAATTTATTATCTGATGAAGTTTTGAAGTGGTCAGGACATAAGCGCTTATCATTTGTTTTATTCTCTTCAATAAACTCCAGTATTGATTTTATTGAATTTGGCCTGAATAGGTGCATTTTTTTACTGTGGAGTGGTTTATCCTCCTGTTCTTGCTTGGCATTTTTGTGTTTTGCAAAGTTGTGAAATGTTGAACTTTGTGAATGAAGATCGCTGTACAGTGTGGAACTGGAAATGCACCATTCTCTTCACCGTGTGCGATCACAGAGTTTGTATATTTAAGTAGCAGGGGGTGTGGGGGTGCAGGGAGGCTTGCCCCCTGGCAAAAACGTGAAAGAAGACATTTTTAACTGTTAGATTTTGGGTTTGTTTTCTGTTCGATATTTAACAACATTGATCATTTGGTCTTCAATTATCAGAGGTTTAATGCTGTGAAATGTATACATATATATATATATATATATATATATATATAGATATATGTGTGTCATTGATTGAGTCAGACATTCAGTTCATCAAACTGAACTTCAGTATGAATTATCAAATCTGTATTTTATCACACACTGGCAGTACTGAGATGTTCGATATTGCACTAAAGCGATATTGGAGAATTTGTTATTTCCCAACTGATCTGCAACATTGTAGGTAGTGTATGTAATGAGCAGTAAGTAACAGGGGTGTTGGGGGGCTACACCATCCACATGGGTAATGCAAGGGGACTTGCTCCCCTGCAGAAATATGGTTTATTTAGTCATGATGATTTCTTTTAGTTACTCTTGCTTTATTCACTGATGTTGTGATCAGTTTACTTTTAAGGGGTTTACCTTTGAGTAATTGTGGTAAACCCATATACCTATCTATCTACTGCAAGAAAGACTCAGCAGAGCCAAAATCGGTAGACTTAAAACCAAGCTGATGTCCATAAAAATAAGGTGCCTGCAAAATATCCAAAACAATGGCCAAGCAGAGGTTTAAGGTATTGCACAGTGAAGAGTCTAGCTTGGTTGAGTCTTTCCTGCAGTTTTTACTGAATAGTTCATCCATGTAACATTTTTACCCTTTGCTTGGATGTTGTTTGAGATATTTTCAAGTTACCTTTATGTTTACATGCATAATCTGGATTTTAAACCCTGTGTTTCATGTAGCAAGACAATGCACTTATGCTGTACTCGAGGTCACAACAAGTCTGAAACATGGGATGTCTACACCTAGTGGTGTTCGGCTTTATTGGCCTAAATAAAGAAGACATGTAGCTGGAACACTTGTATGTCCTTAGGGGGTCATTTACATATTTCCCATGGGCCTTCACAACAGGAGATTTAAGGTATTGCACAGTAAAGATTCTAGCTTAGATGAATGGTCTGTGTGTGTGTGTGTGTGTGTGTGTGTGTGTGTGTGTGTGTGTATATATATATATATATATATATATATATATATATATATATGTATATACATATATATATATATATATATAAATATATATGTATATATATATATATATATATATATATATATATATATCTATATATATATATATATATATATATATATATATATATATATATATATATAGATATATATAGATATATATATATATATATATATAGATATATAGATATATATATATATATAGCTATATAGCTGTAGATAAAGGTGTCTGTGTGTGTGTGTGTGTGTGTGTGTGTGTGTGTGTGTGTGTGTGTGTGCACGTGTGTGCACATGTGTGGGTATGTTTCCGTGTGTCTATATAGATGTTGGTCTTTATATATGTATACGCATATATATATATATATATATATATATATATTTTTTTTTTTTTTTGGGGGCATGCATACAGCTCTTGGCATATCTGCATTTCTCACAGGTGTTACACAGGATGCCACTGACTCACTTTTTCTTTTCATGTACTGGACAGGAGTAGTCAGGCAGAGCTACAGTTCCCCATTCCCCTAGGGCAGATGATGCTACGAATGTGCAGGTACGGGAAGTGTGGTGATGTGTATGACAGATGGTGTGCCTTTTCCACTAGGGCACATGATGCTACAACGGTGCAGGCATAGGATGTGTGGCAATCCCTATAACACATGGTGTCCCCATTCCTCCAGGGTAGATGATGGTATAAAGGTGTAGGCACAGGAAGTGTGGCAACACGTATGACAGATGGTGTCTCATTTCTCTATGGTAGATGATGCTATGAACATGTATGCAAAGAATGTATGGCACTGTGTATAACAGATGGTGTCCCCATTCCTCTAGGGCAGATGATGCTATGAAGGTGTAGGCACAGGAAGTGCAACAAAGTGACTTACTTCAGTGTAAGGCCTTTCTATAAAAAGGCTTACAGTGGGGGCCAGATTCCAAAACACTTGCTCTCAATGTAAGTGACTGGATTCAGTGTAAGGCATATCTATAAACAAGCTTACACTGGGGGCCAGATTCCACAACCCCTGCTCTCAGCTTACTCTCAGTGTGAGTGGTCACTTACACTGAAACCCAATTGTTTTGGAATCAAAACTGTTGTGAAGTTGTCACTCCTCCATGAAGGGCAAGGATATCTGTATTCCTGACCTTTGGAATTATTTCTTAAGTATCTGTATTCCTGACCTTTGGAATTATTTCTTAAGATCCTTACAGCAGCTATTTTGACTTAGATTTTGCCATTGTGTGCTTTGTTCTGATACAATGTCTAGTATAGAAAAGCAAGCTCAAAAAGTATCACATGCTTTAAGTTATATTTCCTGTAGTAAGAACACCTATTTAAAAAATATATGACATAGAAAACAATAGTTTTACAAGAAAAAGTGTCCTCTGACATAGAAAACAATAGTTTTACAGCAAAAATTGTCCTCTCTGTAGTTTCTGGATATAGGTCAGTATTTAAAAGTATTTAATTTAAATTCTCATTATTTTAAATTGCATTAAATAAAATGGCATTTTGAGGAAAATCATTTTAAGAATTGTAATGGCAGATGAAGAAACGTCTTTTAATCATCCGTGAGGTTGCTGCATTTCCGAATTTGATATTTCTGCTGCTGCAGTACATTATCTAAAGAAAATGTACCTGTATCATTTCATAGGTATTTACATTCATTAGCTATTTTATTGATTTTTTTTTTGTTGACCGTGTTAGTCCCATTAAGCTGGTAGCCTATTTTCACGGGATACCCAATGTGGTATTTATACAGGTCATGGAAAGTTTGGCCAGGACACCAGGGAAATTGCCCTACTCTTTTTCTGTGAGTATGCCTGAAGGACTGCTGCAGAACAGAGGCAAGATGGAGGAGAACAGGAGACTACTGGAGGATATGTTGAGGTAGGCGGTAAAAAGGTTGAAAATGGCGATTCTGCAAGTGCTACATTACACATACTATAGCAACGGATATTATTGTTCTTCAGGAAGGATGTTATTTTATTGAAAATGCTGGATGTAAATGGCCCAAATGATAAACTGGCTTTGACTTGCTCAGAGACAGTAGAAAAATGCTTTAGTGTTACAATGACTGGTGATAGATGGAAACCCAATGCAGTGAGTGCTGGGGGAGAGTTGGAATTATTTTCAGATGCACAAGGAGAAGTTAGGGTCCAAGAAACAGCTACAGTTAGAAGTGAAGGAAGCATGCCACAGAAAGAAAAAAAACTCTGGAGAAATGGGGAAGTTAAAAAAAGACATGCAACTGCTTTCGCTGCTGGCAGAAGGGATAATATAATACATCAATGTAAACAGAGAAAAGAGAAAATCTATAGTGAGAATTCAGAGAAGAAATGCAAATCCTATTCGCAGGTATGTTGTTTGAGATTCTCTTGTGGTTCCACTTAACTTTTCAGTCAAGGATGAAAAGACTGATTTATTTTGGGTCACAGTCCTTCTGTGAAATAACATTTGAGTTTTGCAATGGCAGAAAAGTTTATGACTTTTTTTTTAACAAAAAAAAAATCCTTTAGTGAGTGACTTGGAATAATGCTTTGCGTAGGAAAAAAATTGTGTGGGATTCATGGCTATGGATGTGACTGAACAAGAGCTGAAGCAGTATTATGAAGTGAAATGAGAGACTCTTTTTGAAATTGAAAAAAGGTGAATGATGAGAGGCATTTCTGGAATAAAGAGTGGGAAATTTGCGTTCGTTTGTATGTACATGATGACAAAATGTAACATTTGTCCAGTGTTATTTGCTTAAATGGGGCGAAAGGATGGTAACATTTTGGTTGTAATGATCATTTGATACATTTGCCTTAAACAAAAAAAAAGGATGCAGACAATGTGAAGAAACTGCACATTCTGGACATTCAATTAAAGACTGCAAAATGGCTTCCAGAATGTGTAGGAAGGGGCACTTTTGGTTTGACTAGGAATTATTAATTGAAACTATTGAAAATAATGAAATGCCTGTGGAGATGAGGGAAAGTATTGTACAAAGAGAATGCTGATTTTGATAAAAGATGCTACATATGAGCTGCGTGATGAGGAACAAAACAAAATAGAGAATGAAAAAAAACTGCAGAATGTAATGAGTAAAGTGGAGAGAAGCGGAGTAATGAATAAATGCAAAATATCTATAAAACCTTAAGCTAAGGTGAAAGTGAGGAAAAGCAGGTCAAATTCATTAATAGATAAATACTAGGCAATCAGTGTATAGACCATTACATGCTTAGCCATTAATCAGATAATGACCAAAGGTGAGACTCGAACCTTGTACTTTGTGTTTTTGAGGTAAATACCTTAACAGTTCTACTAACTCCCAACCATAGTAATATTTTTGAAAACAGGGTAAGGAAAAGAAAGTTTTTGTAACAGTGCAAAAAAGTTGTACAGAATAGAAAGGAATAACTTGAGTGTTATTGCAATACATCTTAACAGCATGAAGAATGAAATAAAATATTTAATGTTGTTGAAAAGGTGTGAGGAACAAAAAGCTGATATAATATGCTTTCAGAAGATACTAGATTTTTTAAATAAGGTACAAACATGCCAGAAAGAAACGCTGTGGAGAAAGAACATTGTGTGGAGTTTTGGAAAGGCACTCTGTTCAGACAGAGGAATATTGTTTAAGAATCAAAAGCTGAATATATTACATATTATAATAATTGTGTCTGTGAGATAAATAATTCTGGTATATGAATACTCTAATATTAAAGACAGGCTGGGTACGTTGAGGAAATCAACAAATATAGATTGAGATAGGAGATGATGAATAGTGGATTAGAGAAGGAAAGATCATAAAGAGACTTGTGGGGGTTATTAGTAACAGAGGAGAGCTTTAGAAGGACTTGGAAGTCTAACGTAAGGAGCAGGTTCTTATATAACCTGATCATTCTGGTGGATAATACCTAGTATTTACCTGTGAACCTGTTACTCAGTTCCACCTGCTTTTCCTCACTTTCACCTTGGTTTAAAGTTTCATAGATATTTTATGTTTGCTCATTATACTTTATTATTACTACTTTATATATTTATTATATTATGCAAAGAGAAATATAAAAAGGAGAATATAAAAATGGAAAGAGACTCATGAAGGAAGAAAAAAATATGATTTTTTGATTGAAGAAAAAGATTTATTTCTGCCTACTGTCCATACCAGTAACATGTCCTGACTTCCTGTTATAAATTTAAGAGAGTTGCTAAAATAACAGGAAGTATGTTCACCTACATTTTCTGTAGGATATGAAGTCTTAAATTTAAATGTAGGTCATTGTTTTATAACTTTAGTCCTCATTAATTCGTTTGAAAGACGCAGACTTTATGAGGAACAGACCACACGTGAAGTAAAAATATGGACATTCTGTGAAAGTTTGAACAGTAAAGAGTTATGGAAAGTGACTGTAGACATGAGGATCTGTGTCACACTGCCTTTTTGACAGTGCTCATTAAGTGTTTTATGGCTTTGAAAGCCAGTAAAACATAGTTTTTTTTTTACCGTAATTTGTAGTATATGGAACAGATGTGGCTCCAGGCACTGAAAAGAATTATGTTTGAGTCTCTGATCCTAACCTACCATTATGTGTTCTAGATATGGATGCAAAATTCACCTCTCAAGCTTCACACTCAAGGTGAATTTCTTGGCATCCATGCCTTGAACATACAATAAGTCAGTTATCATCGGTGACCTGATCATCCATGCCTTGAACATACAATAAGTCAGTTATCATCGGTGACCTGATCATCCATGCCTTGAACATACAATAAGTCAGTTATCATCGGTGACCTGATCATCCATGCCTTGAACATACAATAAGTCAGTTATCATCGGTGACCTGATCATCCATGCCTTGAACATACAATAAGTCAGTTATCATCGGTGACCTGATCATCCATGCCTTGAACATAAAATAAGTCAGTTATCATCGGTGACCTGATCATCCATGCCTTGAACATAAAATAAGTCAGTTATCATCGGTGACCTGATCATCCATGCCTTGAACATACAATAAGTCAGTTATCATCGGTGACCTGATCATCCATGCCTTGAACATACAATAAGTCAGTTATCATCGGTGACCTGATCATCCATGCCTTGAACATACAATAAGTCAGTTATCATCGGTGACCTGATCATCCATGCCTTGAACATAAAATAAGTCAGTTATCATCGGTGACCTGATCATCCATGCCTTGAACATAAAATAAGTCAGTTATCATCGGTGACCTGATCATCCATGCCTTGAACATACAATAAGTCAGTTATCATCGGTGACCTGATCATCCATGCCTTGAACATACAATAAGTCAGTTATCATCGGTGACCTGATCATCCATGCCTTGAACATACAATAAGTCAGTTATCATCGGTGACCTGATCATCCATGCCTTGAACATAAAATAAGTCAGTTATCATCGGTGACCTGATCATCCATGCCTTGAACATAAAATAAGTCAGTTATCATCGGTGACCTGATCATCCATGCCTTGAACATAAAATAAGTCAGTTATCATCGGTGACCTGATCATCCATGCCTTGAACATACAATAAGTCAGTTATCATCGGTGACCTGATCATCCATGCCTTGAACATAAAATAAGTCAGTTATCATCGGTGACCTGATCATCCATGCCTTGAACATAAAATAAATCAGTTATCATCGGTGACCTGATCATCCATGCCTTGAACATAAAATAAGTCAGTTATCATCGGTGACCTGATCATCCATGCCTTGAACATAAAATAAGTCAGTTATCATCGGTGACCTGATCATCCATGCCTTGAACATAAAATAAGTCAGTTATCATCGGTGACCTGATCATCCATGCCTTGAACATACAATAAGTCAGTTATCATCGGTGACCTGATCATCCATGCCTTGAACATACAATAAGTCAGTTATCATCGGTGACCTGATCATCTGTGTTTATAAGCTGTACAATATACAAGGACCTTCTTATGACAATGAGCACACATTGGTTGAAAGTTATGTCACTGTCCACATACGTTCCCAAATCCCAACCAACTGAATCAACTCGTATGGATATTTTATCAGTTTGGTAGTTCCCTGGATAGATGCCTTTGCAAAGGATACGATAATGCATTTTTTGACATTTAGTTAGTCCCAGAATTTTTGGCACCAGATATTGATTTGGAAGACAAGCCTTCCTGCAGGATGGCTAAGTCATTTGGAGATTCAGTGATTGCTCCTAGCTTGAAATCATCTGCACACTTAGCCAATCAGTGCCCTTTGGTATTGGCTTTTATTTCAGAGAATTAGATGCCAAATAGGAGAGGTCCCATCACAGAATCCTTGGTGACTCCACTGTTGACTGGTCTCTTTGTGAAGGTAACGTCCCCTATTTTAATTAACTACATCCTATCTGTGAGTCAGTTGGAAATCCAGCAGGTGACATAGGAGTTTATTCCCACTTTATTTAGCTTTTCCACTATCCCTGACTGAAGGTTTCTGTCAAAAGCTATGGCCAGATTGAGATATGCATTGCTTACCACTTTACTTTCATCCGTTGCTTTGGTGATCATTTCAAAAAGGTCCACCAGGTTGAGTAAGCATGATCTGCCCTTGATGAATACAAACTGAGATGGGCTCAGTGTTTGGGGGTTCCCTATGTCCTTATTGATTAGTTCTATGATAAGTTTTTCTGTGGCATTGCATATGAGGCTGATCACACTTGTGGGTCTGTAATTGTCTGGGCCTGTGGAAGCTCCTCACCTATGCAGGAGAATTATTGTAACTGTCTCCATTCACTTGGTACAAAACCTGCATGAAGGATGAGGCTGAAAAGCATTGTTAGGAGGGGTGTGCCTAAACTGCACGTCATGCTATTTTAGATGCATCCAAGGATACTGTCAGGACCCGTTTTAGCTTTTGATACTGCTTTTAGAATTTGGTCTTGATAGCTGCAGGCAAGTCAGCTTTCAGGTATATCTTGAGGGACAAAAGGAGGGGAGAGGGGGTTAAAGTTAGAGGTGAATTTATCATTCAGTAGGTTCACTATATCATCATCTCTTCAACCTCACCATAGGTGACATCATCCAATCAACCTCACCGTAGGTGACATCACTCAGTCAACCTCACCATAGGTGACATCACTCAGTCAACCTCACCGTAGGTGACATCACTCAGTCAACCTCATCGTAGGTGACATCACTCAGTCAACCTCACCGTAGGTGACATCACTCAATCAACCTCACCGTAGGTGACATCACTCAATCAACCTCACCGTAGGTGACATCACTCACAATCAGCTCAGTGCATTGCAGAGTTGTGCTTTTGAGATTATGAACATAACTAAAAAAGGCCATATGATTGTTTTGGGCTTGTATAGCTATTTTAGTCTCACACTTGAATTTAGTTTATTTTATTAAGCTTGTGACATGTTTATTTCAGTAATGAGGGGTCTATCATTATAGGAATTAATATTCTTAGTTTTGGTCACAATTCTATTCCTTTTATTGAAAAGCTTGTGGATATTATGGTTCCATCATGTGGGCTTGTTGTTGGGTTTAACCTGTACTTGTTTCTACAAAGTTCAGCTGTGTTTATGCAGCTGTTTACATACTTGTATAGTGTGGTGACATGTTTTTCTTGAGTAGTTAGCTGAGTTCATTTGGTTTGCAGCTGCCAGTGGATCACTTAGGAGGACGTAGTTTCATCATCATTATGAACCTCCTTTTTCACATTTTTTTTTTGGTGATAGAGTCAGGGTGTCATGCCATCTGTCACCATCTAACTTGATTCAGTGCATCTTTCCTACCTTCTTCAACACTCATTCTTGACTGTCCCAGGTCTTCTCTCACACAATCAATCAACCTCTTTACTAGACACCCTTGTTTCATCTTGCCTTCATCCTGTCTGTCCCAAATCTTCATCACCAGATTATCTTCTGCTTTTCTGCACGTGTCTGAATCACCACAATCTGCTCTTTTTGACTTTCTCTACAGTTAGAGCTACTTCTGCTTCTGTTCTTATGTCCTCATTTCTTTGTCTGTCACACAGTGTGCATCCTACCATCCATCTCAGGCACTTCATCTCCTTAATTTCTAGCTTCATTACCTGCTCTCCCTTTACTGTCCAGGTTTATGTACCATACAGTAGCACTGGTCACACCATTGTTGTGTACACCTTACTTTTCAGCTTCTTTGACATTCAGTTGTCACTTAGCACACCTGATACTCTGTGCCAGTTGGCTGTAGCCCCTCTGATTCTAGCTTTGACCTCCTCATTTAGACTTCCCTTCTCATCAACCCCCCCAGATACTTGATGCTGTTAACCTGCTCCACTATTTTCCCTCCTAGCTCAGTTCTCAGTTTCTTCCGATTCCCCCATTTGCTGCATTGTAACTATCTTTTCTGTAATCAATTTCATCCACTGTGTCTTCAGTCTTGCATTCTGTTCTTCTATCCTTTGATGAAGTTCTTGCTCAGAGTCTGCTTGTAATGCCATATCATCTGCATATAGCAACTTTGTTGATCATCCCCTCTGACCTGTTTCCTAATGTAGTGCATCACCAATATGAACAGCAAGTGTCTCAGAGCTGCACCCTGATGCACAATCAGTCCTACTGGGTACCTCACTGTGAGACTGAACATCATTTGTACTTGAATCATTAGGTCCTTGTACATAACCTGCACTAATTCTACCAATGTTTCTGGGACTTTGAACCATTGCAAGACTGCCCAAAGCAGCTTTCTTGGGACCTTGTCATATGCTTTCTCCATGTCCAGGAATGCCCAGTTTGGACTCCTTCTTCTTCTCTAGCTTCCTGTCAACTATCTGTCTCACCGCAAATGTCAGACCAGTTATGGTGCATCCTGATCTGAATCTGAACTACTCATCTCCCATCTTACTTTCTACTATTCTGCATATTCAATTATCAATCACCCTCTCCAGAACTTTCATGCAGCGTGACAGGAGTTTGATAGCTCAATACTGCCCACATCTGTGACTGTCCCTTTTGTTCTTGAACACTGGCACTAGTATGCTTATTCTCCAGTCATCTGGGATATGCCTTTCTTTCCATACTGCTAAGAGTACCCTCAGGAGCCATTTCTTCCCTATCTTAGCCAACATCTTGATCATATCTACTCTTACCTCAACTATGTCTGCTCCTCCCCCTGACTTCATTTTCCTTACTGCTCTTCTTACTTCGTCCGTGGTGGGCTCCTCCTCTCCTCTCCTCTCCTCTCATCTTTGGCTATGACTTGGGCAGTACAGCTTCTGCGGGGTTTTCTTCATTCAGAAGCTGCTGGAAGTCCTTCTTTCATCTGCCTTTGATGTCCTGTGGACTATCTTCTTTATCTTTCTGTCTTTGCCTTGCAACCTGATGCAGAACCTTTGTACCATCTACTGAGTCACTTTCTAGAATATGATAGAATGCCCCTGATGCCTTGTTCTTTGCTATTGCAACTCTTCTCTTAACATCTTTGTTATCCAGCTAGTATTGCTTCCTAACCTGATCTCCCACACTTTCCTGCAATCCTTCTTTCATTTGATGACTTCCTGGACTTTTGCATTACACCACCAGATTTCCTGCTGTATTATTTTTTTTTTACATTGTTTTTTACAGAGTTTGGATTATTTCTGAGCTCTTTTGTGTTGGTCTTATGTTTTATCTTCGGTCAACTTCCAGTTTTTCAGCCTAGTCTCTGCTGACCTTAGAGCCTTATCTGACCACTGCTAGTAGCTGATTGTAGCAATCAGTGTTTTTTTTTGCTTTGGGCCAACTCTTTCACTGGCAGTGACTTTGCAGTTATTATTCTAGCCCAATGCCCTGTCCTTACTAGGAGAAGGTCTACCTGAGTTCCTGTTGGTCACTTTTGTATCTCATCTTGTGTCTCTCTTGCTTAGAGCTATGTGTTGGTTACCATAAAGCCATTTACCAGATAGAAGTCGAGACTGACCTCTCCTTCTTTATTCCTGTTGATCTACCCATGTGAACCCAGGCAGTCCTCATATCATTTTCTATCTGTGCCGAAATGTGCATTGAAGTTACCCATTATCAACACCAATTCATGTTGTCCTGCTTTATCTACTAGGTCCTGCAACTGTTGTCTGAGTGCATTCTTTGACTCACTTTCACAACCCTGCTGTAGGACATAGGCTGAGATTATGAATAGAGCCCTATCCTTACACTGGGAGTCCGATTGCTACAAGTCTGTCACTAATTCTGATGATATCCCTCAAGATTTGTCTGAAGTCTCTCCCAAATCACAATTCCCACATCATTTTTTTTCTGTCCTTCTCATGAGTAGAAACTATGTATCCCAAGCCAAGTGGTGTTGCTGCACTGCCCTTCCATCTTGTCTCTTGGATATATAGGATGCATACCTCTTAACCTCTTATCACAAGACATCTGGACAAAGCCTAAAATAATGGGAGGGCAATTAATTTATTTATTTCCAGTTTGAAGACCCAAAAATAGGGGCAGCTTTTAACTATTGCTCTTATAAATTCAGAAAGTTACTATAATAACAGGATTTGTGTTAGCATGTGTTTTTGAAGGATATGAAGTCTGAAACTCAAATGTATGTCATTATTTAGTCATTTAGTGACTTCAGTCCTCAGTGATTTTCCAGACAACTGCAAATTTTATGAAGAGCAGACCAAAAATATGAGGCAAACATCTGGACAGTTGAGAGATATAGCAGGATGTCCAAGCTCCTCCTTACTATCATGTCATCCACTTCCAAGCTGTACCCTGTAAGTGAACCTACATTGAGTGTAATAATTCACACAAGCTGGGCAACTGGACACTGGCTAGTGAGTAGCTTGTTGAACCAGGGCTAATGGGCTTTATGTTGGGAGTGCACTGGCCAGTATGGACACATACACCCTTTCCATTATTAGCATGGGTCCCTGGTGTAGGTCTGAGTAGGCCAGGCCCCCATGTCCATTTTTGGTAACATTAGTCAACATGACCATATCATCTACAGCCAATTCTGACACTGCTGAGTGGCTATCCCTGACACAGTGTGCCGTCTGCAATCCACATTCTCCTGTCTTGAGGATACTGTGTATCACAGCTGGTGCCCTGAATGGATGGTCTATACAGCCCCCCCCCCAGTTTGTCTTAGAGAAATTGCTAAAGGTTCCTTCATTGGTAGAGATCTCTGATTTTTGTTTTATAAGCCATATACTTTTTTTGACCGGTGAACTAGATAGTAAATTTCAGTCATAAATTCTGGGATAGATAAAGGATGGTGTAAGAATATAAAGAAAGGGTATTAGAATGTTAAGGAATTAAAGAGCGGTGAGGCTAGGAAGTAGGCAAAGCAGGAAGGGGAGTAGAATATGTCAGGGAAAGTCTATTAAGAGGGCAAGAAGGGAATAGAAGCGATTACTAAGATGGTGTGGAGCATGGGCAGGTCCAGTTATTGGTTAGATGTTCTTTCAGCCTAGACTTGAAAGAATAGTAGAGGGGTGCAAGTCTGATTAATTCTGGGATGCTATTCCATCATTTGGCAACACAGTGATAATACAGGCTAACACCATTAGATCTTTGAGGTTTGTAAATAGACAGTAGATACTTGTGAGAAGAACAGAGGGCACAAGATGGAATACTGTGTTGAAGTAGTGATGAGGTCATTTGTGAAAATGAGGAGTTGTACAGTATTTTGTGTGTTAGTGTTAGCTGATAAAGGTGAGAAAGTGGAGTAGTTTGAGCCAATTTAGTGACCTGCGAGCAGTATAATAGAGAGAGTAGTGGGCTTGGCCTGTGGTAGATTTATCTACTTTTAACACTGGCTAAGTTTTGCTTTGAGGGAAGAGTGAAGACTGGTTAGAATAAGTGAAGCATATGGAAGGGAGGGTAAGAGACAGGTGGTGGCAAGGTTACTCTTGTAGAGCTGGAGATGAATTTCTTGGCCCTATACATCATGCCCAATTTTTGATTAGTTTATTTTATGATGTTGCTGATATGTAGGTCAAACTTAAGATTGTTGTTGATAGTTACACCTAACAGTTTTGTATGTGAAATCACATTGATCGAAGTATTGTTCAGAGAAGTAATAACAATGTTAGAGGCATCTGGAGAAAAGTGTTTGGCAAAAATAGTAGAAGTGTAGGTTTTTTGGGGGTTAAGTAGTACATTGTTGTTGGGGAGTCAAGACTCAATGGAACTGAATGCTTCTTCTGTTAACCTCTGTAGATGAGAAAGAGCACCGGCAGAATAGATTACTGTAGAGTCATCGGCATATTGAATTAGGGTGGCTTATTTAGTGGCAGTATTAAGATGTTTAATAAAAAGTTTGAAGAGAAGTGGACCTAGTATTAAGCCTTGGGTACCCCAGTGCTGACAGTAAATAAGGAGAGAAGTTAGAGTTCCATTTGACAGACTGATATCTGTTAGAGAGAGAGCTAGTGAATCATCCTAAGGATGTCTTGGTTAAGCCCAGAAGAGATAGTTGGGATAAGAGTTTAGGGTGGCAGACAGTATCAAAGGCTTTCAATAAATCTAAACAGAGAAGAGACAATGTTCCCTGAGTCACAAGCTTTGTTGACAGTGTCAATAAAGGATAGTAGAGCAGTGATAGTGCTGTGTGCTGGTCTGAATCCATGGTGGGTGGGAGAGAGAAGATTATTGTCAAGTAGGTATTGAAGACGTTGTCTATGGATACATTTTTCTAAAATTTTTGATAGTGGTGAAGGAATAGCAATTACCTATAGTTAGAGATTTCTGTGGAGGTGCCATCTTTGTAGAGAGGAAGGATGAAGGAGGTTTTCCACAGGGAGGGGACATAAGACTCCTTGATGGATCTATTAATGATTACTGAGACAGGGTAGGCAATTGAGTCAGCAGACATTTTTAGAAATTCATTAGGAAGATTGTCTGCTGATGGGGAATATGACATGAGCTTGCACAGGAGAGATTTGATAGAGGAAGTAGGAACTGGTTGAAGGGAAAATGTGGAGTGACAGGTAATAGGAAGCTGAGAGAGGGTAGAGGGAGATGGACGGAATTTGTTAGTGATGGATATGCTATCAGTGAAGTAAGAGTTAAACTGAGTTGCTATGTCAGGGGAGGTACTAACACAGGATGGTTGGGGGATGACTGACTTCCTGGGTGTAGGATTTTTTTGATAGTCTGCTAGAAGGTTTTTGGACTGGATTTGTGCTGATCCTGTGGCTTTGCATAGAACTGCTTTTTGTCTAAATTAACCTGTTTGTTTACAAGGCCGTGCAGTGCTTTGAAATGCTGTAAATTATTGTGTGTCTTATGTTTTAGGTAAGTTGTCCAAGCCTTGTCTCTTTTTTGCATGAGTGATCTGGTCTAAACAAAAAACCAAGGACTATAGCTGGTTTTGACTCTTTTCCTTCTGGTGGGAGCTAAACTGTCTAAAGTGTTTAGGAATGTAGAATTAAATTGTTCAGCTGCATCATCTAGTGGTAAGTATTTAAAGAAGGACCAATTGATGGAGTCTAGTAAATTTGTAAAGGCCTGCTGGTCAAATTTGGATAGGTTTAGTACTGTCTTGTAGGTGTCTTGTCTACATGAATGTGAAATAAGGTTAGTTGTACAGATGGGGTGGTGATCCCTAATAGAGGCTGGAAGTGTTTTGGATTGAGAGAAATTGTTAGGATGGCAGACCAAAATCCAATCAATTATTGAACCATTTTACTTTGTGGAACTGGTAAAGGTTGGGTGAGTAATTAGTTGAGAAAATCCAAATAGGTTTATGCTATCTGTGGGAAATTGTAAACTAAGTTTCTGCCAATCATCTTGACATCACCTAATATTACTGTCTTTAGAGAGATATTTTGTGATACCCAAGATAGGACACTTTCCAGAGTTGATATTGCCAGGGGGTATTTATAAAGCTATAATGCAGAGACTTTTATTATTGTTTAATTTAAGGTAGGTGATATAGCTCGGCTTTGTCAAAGGAGGGTACGGATTGCTTGTGAGGGGTTAGAGAAATAAAAGCAGGATATACTACTGCAACACTACTTCCTTTTCTTATATGTTGAATGTCCATGAACATATCTACCCATCATTCCTTCCCAACCAGTCCTGTCCTCGCTGATGTGGTAATGAAGTCTCCCACCAAGATGATCATCTTGGTCTGTGGGATTGAATCCAGAGTGTATTGGAGCTGCTGTAGAAGTTATCCTTGGCTGTGTCTGGACTCATCTCAGTTGATACCTAAATTGACAGAATGTGGGTCTTGATGGTACCTTAGATGGTGAACACTTCTAGGTGGTCCAGTAATGGGTTCTTGCAGCCCAGCTATCCACCATGAACACAATGCCAGTGTCTTGCCTTATACCACCAGAGTAGTACAACATCACTTCCTTTACTCTGATTTAAAAATGGTGTGTCTTTAAAAAATGCTGTTTCCTGAAGAAGTTCTAAAAAGTCAAAAGAGTGAAAGTGCTTAAAATCGCTGTTCTGCTTTGTGATTCTTCTTAAATAATTTTATTTGCCGTGTTCCTGGTTGTAGCACTAGTGAAGTACCTCAAGGACTTTTAGTTTATTAGTGGTTTTATCCCTTGGTTTCCAGCAGTCTTTTACTTAGTACAGCATCATTGTTTCATTTGCTGTAGGTGGTTGAACAGTCAATGTTCCAGATCCATTTAGTCATAACTCCAACACTGCAGCGATAAATATTTTTCATTTTATGAGCTCCTTGGCATAATAGTTTCCTTTTGTCCAATGTGGTAGCTGGTTTGAATGTTCCACACATTGATACGGGTTTCCAACTTTGGTGTAATGAATTTCCTTTGGTCAGTAGCCCACTTGTCACTAGCATCGGCTGCCCCGGATACGGTAGCATGAGCTAATGAGTTTGTTTAATTTCCATGCAGTTTGTTGCCTGGTTACCATGGCAGGGTGACCACCCTTCTTTTTGCAGATGGGCTTGGAAGAAATATGTGCTGCAATTCTTTTTAAGAAATCTCACTTGGCCAGCTGAACTTTTCTGTCTGTAATCTTCTTTACAATAAGCATCCAAGGTAAAATTATTGTTTGTTTGCTAGAAAATATTACACTGACAGTAGCTTACCTTATGTTGTTCAATAGTTTTGACAGGACTTCTAAAGTAGGCAGATTATTTTGCCTTAAGAAAGACTCAGTTGATTGTAGAACTTGAAGTCTATCAGTAAAAAACCTATAATGCACTGCCTTCACATTTATACTGACTGCAGGAACATTGAAAAGCTGAGCTAAAGAAACACAAGATGACACCACAAAATCAAATGGGAAACAATGGAAAAAAGACGTACGAGCAAGCAAAGGAATATCCAACAGTTTAATAATTGTAAGCGCTTTCACTGAACCAAATGAATCAGCTTCTTCAGACAAATTAAAACAAACTCTTAACTTCCCAGTTTAAAAAGACTTGCACAGGAATGCTAAACCAATGGGCTGATAGCCCCAAAACATGATGTCATTCAACATGATACATTTAAAACAGCATTAACCACATAAAAGTAATAGTAATCCATCATCATAAAAATCAACAATTACATCAACAAAACAAATAATCAGGTAAGATAATAGATGAACTAGTAAAGTAAAATAAAATAAAAGAAAAGAAAATATTGTGGTGTAATGTAAGAATAAAATACATCTACATAAACACAAATGATGGACGATAAATATAAAATGTATGCACCCAACAATTTTTTACCCATGACAATATTATATATTCTTGCACTAAAAGCAGATGTTAAGGAGCAATCAAATATGTGTGCAAATATACAATTAAGTAAATGGGTCAATAGGCCTACCTTGCCAGGGCTTTCAATTTCAACAAACTTTTAATAGATAAAGCTTCATTCAACCCTGGAAAGCTATATGCAGCTGTTACAATCTGCGACTCTCACTTGGCCTCTTCTAATGTAAGTTCCCAAGGCCCACCTCTTTGGTTGTGTTCCACTAGTTGTAAAACAACAAATGAAAAATTATGGCTGGGAAAAGTGAGAGTATGTTTAGCTAAGGCATTGGTACTAGTTTTATTCATAATACTGTACTCATGCTCATAAATCCTTTGTTTTAATTTCCTCTCTGTTTTCTCAATATAGAATGCCTCGCACCCATCACAAAAAGCTCCATAAACAACTCCTTGAGAGTCGCAATTGTATCTGTCATGCATGTAATACTCCTTGTTTCTAATTTTTACTTTATTGGTTACTTTAATAAACTTGCATTGGCGGAATCTCCCACATTTTGTCATGCCTGTGTTTAATTTGGAAATTCTTTTTGGCCTTTCAACTAAACCTTTCAAGTTCACCCCCCTTCTGAATGTTAATTGAGGTATTAGGCCCAAGGAACGTCTAAGGTGGGGGTCATCCGAGATGAACGCCCAATTCTTGTTGACAATCTCTCTAATAACTCTAGAGTCTAGAGAGTAAGTTATTAAAAGTCTAGTAAGTTGGTCCCCACCCTGCATGCTTGTAAAAACGGGGGATACTACATTATGTGTGGGGGAGCCTAGCATGTTATGGCCTTTGTGTAGCAAAGGGGTAAAATGACCTGATGTCCTTTTTCCAATGACTTCTTCAAAAATCATCCCCACAAAAGGTATTGGGTAACCTCTCCTGTGAAACATAGACCTTAACAGGTCACATTTGGCTATGAAGTCATCAAAGTCACTAACCATTCTAGCAGCCCTTTCTGGTTGACCCTTCACCTCTGCTTGACCTTTTTGCTGTAATGGATGACAAGTAGAGAAATGCAGAAAGGCGTTAGAATAGGTTGCTTATGGCATATAGTAGCTCTAAATCTATGATTGTTAAGGTCCTTTGCTAGATGGATGTCTAGAAAATCAGTGTAATCAATGCCAACTTGGAATGTAAAATCCAAAAAAAGTAGTGTAGGATTTAATTTCACTGATAAATCCATCAATCAGAGTTACTTCACCCCTCCATAAAAAGAACATGTCATCCTGGTACCTAGTGTACCAGACTACATGGTCCTTAAAGGTGGGAGAGTCAAACAAAAAGGACCTTTCCCAGTACGCCATTATGTTGTTAGCAAAACTGCTTCCACATGCAGCTCCCATAGCCACACGGCTTCTCTGCAGGTATAACTCATTGTTAAAATAGAGAAAGTTGTTAAGTAACACTATCTCAAGGAGTGTTTCGATAACATACACCTCTTGGTTAGCTATACCTCTCATGTACAAAAATTCCTTGACCCATTCAATACCAAGTTGTTGAGGGATTACGGTATACAGGTCCTTAATATCCACTGTAAGAAACACTAACTTGTCATTGAAATCCAAGTTGTTAATGGACTCAAGGAAGTGCCATGAGTCCTGACAAATTTGTTGTTCCAACTTTAACACTGCTTTAAGTTTGGAATCAACATATTTGGCACATGCATACGAAATGGAACCCCGACCATCTACAATTGGTCTAAACGGTGGATCAGTTCAATTTTTGTGTATCTTTGGGGTTCCAAAAAAGGTCGGTATTACTGGAGCAGGCATGGTCAGGTATTGGTATGTGTCAATATCTATGCTCCCTTCCAAAAACAACTCAGAAAGAGTTGCATTGATAGACCTATAAGCTCCATTGACCTGATTACGACTAACTTTTTCATATGCTACACTATCCAGGACCATGTGCATCCTACGGACATAGTCATGTTGGTCCATGAACACTAATCCTCCACCTTTGTCGGGTTGCATGACATGCACTTGACAGATGTTCAATAAATTAACGAAATCAAATTCATCAGGAGAAATGTTTTTACAAGTATTGCTAGTATAATAATTACTTATGAACATTCTCCTAAAATCAATTTCACAAGTTTTCTCAAAAAGCGCTAAAGTTTCATGCAAAGGAGGATTAAATAGACTGGAAACCCTAAGACCTTGAGTAAGTGATGGGTTAGCCCCCATGAGCAATCGTAAATTAAGTTTACGGACAAATAATTTTAGATCAGTAATGGGTTTGACCATACTGGCCCTCCTATCAGGCACAAAGGTTAACCCATTCGAAAAAAAAGTCCACCATGGCCTTTTCAACATGGAGAGAACTAATATTGTAGATTTTAAAGTCCCCTTCAGCGCTAATAAGGATGTTGGGAGATTCCAACCTCATCTTCTCCTCCAGTTGTAACATTTCCTGTTCTGACCCTGTCTCCTGTTGTTCGTTGGTCTGTTCGAGTGAAGTGTTTGTGGCCCATTGGATTCCCAAAAATCCTGATGGAAATTGGCGTTCAAAGGTGGGTCAGGCTGTTGTACTGGATGCTGGGATGCCTATCTTTGTTGATTATTTTTAATCCATTCACTGTGATGAATAGGTTGAACCAAGTCTGCAGTGTGATTATTTATCATATCATTGCCATTGTCATTATAAACCATGTGACTTGACTGACCATCACTTTTGTTACTCAGGGATGGAATCCCGACAGGAGGGGGTGCTGGGTAGGCACATCCCTTTGCGTAATCATTGAGGTCTCTCAATATCTTTTTCTTCTTGACCTCAATGAATTTACCCAGACTGGCATCAATGCTACTAAAGATACGTGCATATTCAAACCGGTATCTTTTATAGTCATCCGCATTTGTAATAGCACGTTCCAGGTTATCCAAATCACTCCTAAGTGATACAATCTGGGATTTCTAGTTATTAATTAAAATCCCTAGAAACTCTATGCCTTGCTTGTCAAAAAGGGCTATTAGCTCCAGATGAAAAGGAGAACCATTTATGAGCCCTGCTGGATAGCGCCATTGGCGCAGGCCTTTAGGAATAACTTTCTTGTGGATACATTCTTCTAGGTAGGAAACTTCCAACTGATCTTTTGATCAAAATCATTCAAGTTATTCACAATTAAATTATTGTCACTGTGTGCACCATCATTTATAACAGCAGAATCCGTAGACGCATTAATATTAAAAAATGAAACATTCCTTAGGAAAGAGTCCATGGTAGGAATGTCACTCACCCTAGAGATGCTAGCTGAAGTCCATGGCTCCACTGCTATTTGTCTAGGAAGGCCTGGATTAACCACTGTGTTGCCTAAATTCAGAACTGTTGTAACTTGGTTACCAATACTTTCCAAAGACGTTGGAGCCTGTGCGAGCTCCTCAATACTGTGTGTGGCATTAAAAGCTGGTGTAGGCAGCTCAGCACGAGGTTTAGAGGTAGAAGGAAAAGATGCCGGTGTCTTTCGGAGTCAGCTGTGTGTTGTTGATTCATTGTGTCAAGGAATCAACCTTCTTCATTAACTCCTGCACAAGAAGTGCTAGATCACCCATAGCATTCGCTTCCGAGGTGATGTGCAGTTCATTATTTAAAGAACCATCCTGGGAATATAAAGGTTGGGATAAATCCAAGCCACTCGCCATGTCAACAAACCAAAAAAACAAAAAATCCAAACTGAAGAAAACCAAAGGAAAAAACATGTACGAGCAAGCAAAGGAATATCCAACAGTTTAATCATCGTAAGCGCTTTCACTGAACCAAATGAATCAGCTTCTTCAGACAAATTAAAAACTCTTAACTTCCCAGTTTAAAAAGACTTGCACAGGAATGCTAAACCAATGGGCTGGCAGCCCCAAAACATGATGTCATTCCACATGATACATTTAAAAGAGCATTAACCACATAAAAGTAATAGTAATCCATCATCATAAAAATCAAGAATTACATCAACAAAACAAATAATCAGGTAAGATAATAGATGAACTAGTAAAGTAAAATAAAATAAAAGAAAAGAAAATATTGTGGTGTAATGTAAGAATAAAATACATCTACATAAACACAAATGATGGACGATAAATATAAAATGTATGCATCCAACAATTTTTTACCCATGACAATATTATATATTCTTGCACTAAAAGCAGATGTTAAGGAACAATCAAATATGTGTGCAAATATACAATTAAGTAAATGGGTCAATAGGCCTACCTTGCCAGGGCTTTCAATTTTAACAAACTTTTAATAGATAAAGCTTCATTCAACCCTGGAAAGGTATATGCAGCTGTTACAATCTGCCACTCTAACTCGGCCTCTTCTAATTTAAGTTCCCAAGGCCCCCCTCTTTGGTTGTGTTCCACTAGTTTGAAAAATTATGGGAAACCATGTTTAATGGCTTGGATCTTGGGTAAGAAACATTGTACATTAAATAATGATTTAAATATGAGATGTTTTATCAGAGTTTGCAGGGCTGGATTATTAAGTTCTCTTCTGGTTGGTAATTGATGATTGCTGTTTATTCAAATACCGTGTAATTAAGTATGCTTTTTAAGAACCAGTGGAACAGGTCTAGATGAGGTGCTTGTTTTATTTTAATTTATTTTGTATTAAAGTTTTTCTTAAGTCCATATGACATAAGTTGTGTTTTTGTATTATAATTTAGATTGAATTGGTCGTTAATGTAGAACTGAGTTAAATAATTAATACTGTACATTATTACCTACTCAGACCTACTGTCTCAGATTAAAGACGGTTCTCAAAAACACTTAAAATACTCTAACCGGTAACATGGTGTTTTATTAAATCACTATAAAAATAATAATAATAATAATAGAACTATCTGCTTACATTTGAAATTGGTTAGCAGTCAGTTGGTTCTTCTCAGATTTGGTGAGCTAGCATAAAGTCTTGGCTGATGCAAGGAAAGATACACACATAAAATGTTACTTCTCTGTTAATATTTATGTAGTTATTGGCTTTCCTTACTAGGAAATATATGAAGGGCTCTGATGCAGTTCACACACCATTAAGATGCAGGGAATTTTTCACTCCTTTACCAGCACATTTCTCACTGTTGTATAACCTGGGATGGCTTAGATTTTTATACTGTCAAGAAAGCGATTTCACTTCATATACTCAGAATGCCGAAATCTCGAATTTCAGCATTTCAAGTGCATAAAGCCGAAGCCAGCAGAACACTGAAACCCAACAAAGCCAAAATCACAAGCACAAACATACATACACTACACCACACACAAACCACAACACCTACACCATAAAAATCATAAACATAGCAAAACACCACACATGCACATACCTAAACTAAACATAAGCAGGGGGGCAAGCCCCATGCACCCCCACACCCCCTACTTATATATACTAACTCCGAGACCGCACAGAGAAAAAAAAAATTCAGACACATTCTACAGTCCCTCACACACACACACACACACACACACACACACACACACACACACACACACACACACATTACACATACACATCAGTTACAAAAACGCTCGCATACACTCACTCACCTGAAAGTCTGAACACAAATATCCCAAACAAACACTTCCAGTAATGTAGCGTCACAGCATAAGCACAGATTTGACATATTCACATTTGCGCTTATGCACTTTTGCAAATCTAAAGTTTCAGCTTCATGCGCTTGAAATGCTGAAATTTGTGATTTCAACATTTCGAATGAAGTGAAACCCAAAAAGAGCATTCATTGAGTCTAAGATGGAAGAAATTGATTTAGTTTTCTTTCCCAAACCAAGGCATAGAAGATGACTGGAAATTAATTTCACTTTCTGGGCATTCATGTTTACTTCTTTTTCCTCACTGCCTGATTGGCACAGCTGTATAGCCTTTGTGCAATTTCTGTTTTAAAAACTTCCTACCTGTATTACTAGCTATTCAGGTTCTACAATAAACAGCCGCAGCCTATATATGTATGCATTTTAAAGCAGTTTTTACTCTAATACATAATCATATGTGCAACTGGGCATGGACAAATTGCTACTTGTTTAAAGAATAAAGTACTGTATACGACCAGAACAGTGCAGGCCTTGCAATGTGTTGTCAGTACTGCAAAATAATGAAAAGGTTTTCAGTGGCAGAGATCTCAGCATTCATAACAGGAGCCAGTAATTGTCTGAAATTCCATTATGGGAGGTTAAAAAAGAACAGAGAACAGCAAACCATGTACATCGTCTTACATAACACCCTGTTGCTTCATTTCAAATACCTGTCATAGCTGTAGGTGTAGCCATTTGTGTTAAATGGTAAAATAAAGCTTAAAAATGGGCTATTTATTAGAAAATGATTACAAATAAATATTTACTTGACTGGTATGTCAGCCGACATTATTGTTAAGTAGCAAAGGCCAAAATGCAGTACTGAGAAAAAAACAAAGAAAGGCCAAAGGAAATCCCAGAGGAGTTGGCTGAAAGAATACCTGACATATAATGAAATGTATAGTAAATAAGTGCACTCCTCAGTATGGAGAACATCGACGTCTGTGCAGTAACTGAAACCTGGTTCAAGGCTCCTAAGAGCACCCCAGCACTACCAGGCTATACCTCGTATCATGCTTTTCGGCCCCAAAACCCGGGCCGAACCACAAAGGGAGGGGAAGTGTCCATATTCATCAAGGACACCCACACCTCCAGGTTAGTAGCAACACATGGAGCATCAGAGACCATACAGGTGCAACTAACCATAGGCAAAACTGCTATACAACTGGTAGCATGTTACAGACCACCCTCCCAATCTCAAGAACCCCACTCAGCCTTCCTGAAGACATTGGAGGATATGAATGTATCACAAAATACCATCATACTGGGAGACTTCAACTACCCAAACATAGATTGGGTACACTATTCCAGCCCTAACACCCTAGCCCAAAGGTTCCTGGAATTCATAAATTCAAATGCACTGGAAAAACTAGTCACCTCTCCCACTAGGGGAGATAATATACTAGACCTGATCATCACAAACATGGGGACAAAATGCTCCACACCAGAGGTATACCCCTCACTAGTGAGATCTGACCACGAACTAATCACCCTGGATATACATATCCCACCTCCACCCCCAGCACAAAAGACCACAGTGAAAACTTCTTAAAAGCAGACTTCACTCTTCTTAAGACTGAGATGGTATCCTTTAAGCCCACTGGGCCAGTGGATACCACATCCCACAATGCTGAATCCTTCACAAATGCTTACTATGGACATCTCCAAGAATGCATGGATCATGCAATCCCAAATAAATCCAAGCCCCTCTCCACCAAAGGCAAGCATCCTGTCTGGTGGACCTCAGCCATTAACAAATTTGTTTACTGAATTTACTGTTTGCACTTATTTTTAAAATTGTTTTTTTCTCAAAACTTGCATTTTATCTGTCTTTGGCCTAGCACTCTTGTGTGGGATCATTTACTGCACTGTTATAACTTGTTGATACTTGTTAACCTCTGCTATCTCTGAAAAAACAAAAAAAAAATCTTGCTTTTTTCCCACTTTTCTGAGATTTAAAAAAGTTCAGTTATAGGCTTGCTGTTCTTGAACTGTTTGTAAGTTTCTGTGAGGCCATTTTTTTGCTTGGGCTAAAGGAAAGTCTCTCTGTTGATCAGTGGCAGTGAAAAACATTGAGCAGCCTGTCTGCCCCTGTGGGAGTGGTTACTGACTTGAAACTGTAGTTTTATTGGCCATTCTGGGTCAATTCCAAAACCCCTTCATCTTCTTCTCTTAAAACCTGGTTGCCTCATGGTTTTGGTGTCTTTTCAGGCTTGTTGGCTGTTAGTGAAGCACCCACCAAGAGGAGAAAACGCTGAGAGAAGATAGGAGCCACTTTGAGACTTTAAGTATTTTTCCTGTTTATTTGCTAAGTTTTTCTGCATAGCCACCTATTTTGAGCATTTTCTGGCTTGTTAAATTTGATTTCTGCATTAGTAACTGTATTTAGAGCACAACCTAGAGCTGTTTACTGAATTTCCTGTTTGCACTTATTTTTAAAATCGTTTTTTCTCAAAACTTGCATTTTATCTGTCTTTGGCCTAGTACTCTTTTTGTGGGGTCATTTACTGCACTGTTATAACTTGTTGATACTTGACAACCTCTGCTATCTCTGAAAAAACAAAAAAACAAAAAAAAAATCTTGCTTTTTTCCCACTTTTCTGAGATTTAAAAAAGTTCAGATACAGGCTTGCTGTTCTTGAACTGTTTGTAAGTTTCTGTGAGGCCATTTTTTGCTTGGGCTAAAGGAAAGTCTCTCTGTTGATCAGTGGCAGTGAAAAACATGGAGCAGCCTGCCTGCCCCTGTGGGAGTGGTTACTGACTTGAAACTGTAGTTTTATTGGCCATTCTGGGTCAATGCCAAAACTCCTTCATCTTCCTCTCTTAAAACCCTCTTTTGCGGGGTTTTGCGCGTTTTTGAGCATAGCGCAACAACGGGCAGCGCCGCCTAATTGGGTTTAAACTATTCCTGGCTCCACAAAGTCTGCTCTTCACTTTTTCCCTTAGAACTGCTCTATCTCTCAATTTAAACACCATATTCTCATTCTAAGGCCCTTCACTGGTCCAATTAAGTAATCCTACAAGTTAGCACTATTAAACCATAAGCACTACTTACTCTTATACTCTCTACGATTACCCTGTCCTCTATTGGTCCGTCTTAAATTCAGTTTCCCTATTACTTAAGCATGTCCAAAGGTCAGTCAATGGTTTCCTCTCCAGTCCAGCTGGTGAATCTGGGAATTTTGAGGCAATGTTACAACTGCCTCATGTACACGGACAATCCTCTCCTCCTCCAAACAGGTTCAAATATATGTGAGAGATGCAACTATTTAGCCAAACTGGAGGCTGAGCTCTCTCATCTCAAAACTGGTGTAACCAGTCAGGAGGAGAAGGTAACCTCACACAACACAATTCCAGTATCACATAGTCCCACCACATCAGCGAACCAAACACATAAATACACAAAAACATACTCGGAGGCTCTAAATAAAAATCTACCTAAGCAACAGAGACCTCCAAAGCAGACATCCAAGCAAACGTTACCTCAAAACAAAACACACACAACACATAACCCACAAAGTCAGTGTGCCAAGCAGCCACAGCCCTTAAGGCTGAATAATACACCTGATACTCTTGTTATAGGTGACTCTATTGTCAGACACACTGACGTTCCGCTCACCAGGCTGAATAAAGAGAAGGTCACGGTGAGCTGCCTGTCGGGTGCTAGGATCCGACACATAACACAAGCACTCAGGTCACTCCAAAGCAAATACAAATATGACTCAGCCATTGTACATGCTGGTGTGAATGACCTGAGACATACCTCCCTGGACTACATGAAAAGAGACATAGAGGAGCTCTCTGATCATGTAGCCCAGGCTGGTATGACCCTGACCTTGAGCAGCATCTTACCCTCACCTAGAATGATGCACAGTACAAAGACAAAATGATCAATTTTAACAATTGGCTAAAATTTTGGTGTCATTCAAAGGGGATCCAGTGTCTGTCAGCCTGGGATGACATGCTCGACAAGCCACATTGCTTCGCTAGGGACGGCTTGCACCTGTCACCACTGGGCTTTCGGATATTGGCAAAGGCTCTTGCCACCCCCATAGTGCCTTTTTTAGGCAAGGCTGAAAAGTCAAACCCACCCCCATAGACAGCACAAGGAACAAGAAACTAAGGGTAATGCTGCTAAACACCAGAAGTCCTAACCTCAAGATGCACGCACTCGAAGCTCTCCTCAGTATGGAGAACATCGATATCTGTGCAGTGACAGAAACCTGGTTCAAGGCTCCAGAGAGCACCCCAGCACTACCAGGCTATACCTCATATCATGCTTTTCGGCCCCAAAACCCAGACCGAACCACAAAAGGAGGGGGAGTTTCCATATTTATCAAGGATATCCACACCTCCAGGTTAGTGGCATTGCACGAAGTATCGGAGACCATCCATGTGCAACTAACAGTGGGCAAGACTGCTTTTCAGTTTATAGCATCCTACAGACCACCCTCTCAAAGTCAGGAATCCCATTTGGCTTTCCTGAAAACATTGGAGAACATGAAGATCTCTCCGAACACCATTATATTGGGCGACTTCAACTACTCAAACATTGACTGGAAGCACTACTCAAGCCCCAGCACCTTAGCCCAAAGATTCCTGGAAATTATAAACTCAAATGCTATGGAACAACTAGTCACCACTCCCACAAGAGGGGACAACATACTAGACCTGATCATTACCAACATGGGGACTCTATGCTCCACACCAGAAGTATATCTCTCATTGGTAAGATCAGACCATAAATTAATTTCACTGGATGTCCACATCCCGACCCCACCCCCAGCCCAGAAAACCACAGTGAAAAACTTCTCAAAAGCGAACTTCTCACTTCTCAAAACTGAAGTGGAATCCTTCAAGGCCCCAGGGCCAGTGGAAACTACAGCCCAAACTGCAGAATCCTATATGAATGCATTCTACGGACATCTCCAGGAATGCATGGATCATGCTATCCCAAACAAAACCAAGACCCAATCATCCAAAGGCAGGCGTCCAGTCAGGTGGACCCCTGCCATAAATAAACTGTACAACAGAAGGAGGAAGCTACTACATGATAGAGCAAAATCCCTAATAGGGAAGGCATCTCTGATCAGTACTAGCAAAAAATTACGATCCCTCATAAAATCCTCCAAGGCCAGCTTTGAGAGAAAAATTGAACAGGACACCAAAGACAATCATAAGGCTTTTTTCAGTTATGTTAGAAACCTGGGATGCAACTCCCAGACTTGTTCTGAGTTGATTCTAAACGAAAAAAATACACTGAACCCACAGACATCACCAATATCCTGGCAGACAGGTTCAGTGCAAACTTCTCCACCCCCCCAAAAGAGCAAGTATCTATCCCGGCAGAGGGCTGCCTCCCAAACATCTCAGATGCTCAGGTGAAGGCTGCCCTCTCCAAAGCAAAAAACACTGCTTCCATGGGACCAGATGGCATCCCAGGTTGCGTCCTACATGAACTACAAGAGGAACTAATCCCTCAAATAAAACAGCTATACAATCTCAGCCTCACTACAGGATATGTGCCCACAGAATGGCGTACAGCAACAGTGGTCCCACTCCACAACGGTGGAGCCTCTACGGACTCTGGAAACTATCGCCCCATAAGCCTGACTAGCTTAGTCTGCAAGGCTATGGAGAGGATCATCATGGAGCTCATAAACAAAGACATTGGGGACCTACAGACACTAGATCCTACCCAGTTCGGCTTTGTCAAGGGCAAATCCTGCCTTTTGAACCTGGTTGACTTCTTTGAAACAGTCACCAAAGCCATAGATGAAGGGAAGATAGTCCACACAGCCTATCTGGACCTTACAAAGGCATTTGACACAATACCCCACTTGGGCATCACAGATAAGCTATCCAGCTTAAATATAAACCCCTATGTCACAAGATGGGTCACAAACTGGCTCAAAGACAGAACCCACAGAGTGAGAGTTGCTGGAGCCATGTCAGACTCGAAACCGGTCACAAGTGGTGTCCCACAGGGTTCTGTCCTGGGACCACTCTTGTTCGGTATATACTTTTCCGAGGTACAGGCAAACGTGGGAGGACTATGGCTCACCAAGTTCGCAGATGACTGCAAACTGGGCGCCGTAATCAAAACTCCAGCTGACACAAACATCCTTCAAAAAGGTCTCACAGAGAAAGATAACTGGTGCCAGCATCATGGTTTAAAGCTAAATGCCAAAAAATGTATAGTCATACCCTTTGGCAAAAACAATGTGCCCACAAATTACCACATAGGTGGAAACCCATTAAGTACAGAGAAAGTTATTAGGGACCTGGGGACCCAAGTTGATAACAATCTCTCCTTTGAAAACCACATTGCCAAAGTGGTTAGAAAGACCTTCTACATAGCCCACCTCATCACGAAGGGTTTCACATCTAGATCAAGAGAGGTAATCGTGCCCCTTTATTCATCCCTCATCAGGCCCATCAAAGAATACAATGCCCCTTTTGGGATGTACCTTACCCGACACCTGCAGAAATTAGAAAGACCCCAAAAGTATCTCACCAAAAGGATCAAGGGTCTCAAACAGATGCCATATGCTGCTCGGTTAAAAAAACTCCAGCTCTACTCAGTTGCATACTGTCTACTTCGAGGCGATCTATGCCTGACATACAAAGCTATGTCAAATCCAGAATTAATGGACATGCTCCACCTCAGTAAATCTAAATCCCTTAGAGCCACATGCTCGAGGGACTTGAACCTCAGCACAGAAAGAAATAGAACTTGCTGGAGGGACAGGTTCATAACCCAGAGGCTCCCTTCGCTCTGGAATAGAATTCCAGTTCATGTGAGGCAGAGCACCTCACTGAATCTCTTCAAGAAAAATCTCGATAAGTGGATGGGGGATCATAGGTTTGTCCCAGAGATTGCTCCCGTGTCACTATTAGACAGAGGCACAGTAAACTAAACCTTAAAAAGGGCACAGTATACTCAAATCAAGGGGTGGCGTAAGCCATACAGAATCAGGCTAGGCTTATAATTGCCCCAGGGCAGATAGCCTAGTATGAACCTATGAAATTGTATAACAAAAGAAGGAAGCTACTGCACGACAGAGCAAAATCCCATAAAGGGAAGACATCTCTGATCAACATTAGCAGAAAACTACGTTCTCTCATAAAAACATCCAAGGTCATCTTTGAGAGAAAAATCGCTAAGGACACTAAAGATAACCACAAAGCCTTCTTCAGCTATGTTAGAAACCTGGGCGGAAACCCTCAGAAATGCTCAGAGTTAGTTCACAACAACAAAAAATACACTGAACCCACAGATATTGCCAACATTCTGGATGACAAGTTCAGTGCAAATTTCTCCCCTCCCTCACCCCCAAAAGAGAAATACTTATTCCAGCTGAATGTAATATCCCTGTCATCTCAGATGTCCAAGTGAGAACCGCCCTCAACAAAGCTAAAAACACAGCATCAATGGGACCTGACGGTATACCGGGTTGCGTGCTACGTGAACTCCAAGAGGAGCTAAACCCGCACATAAAAATGCTAATTAACCTTAGCCTTACTACAGGATATGTACCTGAACACTGGTGTACAGCATCAGTGGTCCCACTCCACAAAGGGGGTACCTCTACAGACCCTGGGAACTACCGCCCCATAAGCTTAAACAGCCTGGTCTGCAAAGCTATGGAAAGAATCATTATGGAACTCATAAACAGAGACATAGGGGACCTACAGACACTTGACCCCACCCAGTTCGGCTTTGTAAAGGGCAGATCCTGCCTTTTGAACCTGGTTGACTTTTTCAAAACAGTCACTAGAGCCATTGATGAGGGCAAAGCAGTCCATACAGCTTACCTGAACTTGGCTAAGGCCTTCGACACAATACCCCACTCAGGCATCATAGATAAGCTTACCAGCTTAAATGTAAACCCTTATGTCACTAGATGGGTTGCAAACTGGCTAAAGGACAGAACCCATAAAGTTAAAATCGCTGGAGCAATGTCAGACTTAAAGCCAGTGGTGTCCCACAGGGATCTGTCCTGGGACCCCTCTTGTTCGGCATTTATTTCTCAGATGTTAAAGCAAACATGGGAGGGTTGTGGCTGACAAAGTTCACAGATGACTGCAAACTAGGCGCCATAGTCGATACACCAGCGGACACATACATCCTACAAAAAGGCTTCACAGAAATGGACAACTGGTGCCGGAGTCACGGCCTTAAACTAAATGCCAAAAAATGTATAGTCATCCCCTTTGGGAAAAACAAAGTACCCACAAATTATCACATAGACAGCAACCCACTGAGTACGGAAAAAGTAATGAGAGACCTAGGGACCCAAGTCGACAGCGACCTCTCATTTGACACCCACGTTGCCAAAGTGGTTAGAAAAACATTCTACCTTGCACACCTCATCATGAAGGGATTCACATCCAGATCCAAGGATGTCATTGTACCCCTATACTCCTCCCTCATCAGACCCATGATTGAGTACAATGCCCCATTTGGTATGTACCTCACCTGGCATTTGCAACAGCTGGAGAGACCACAAAAGTACCTCACCAAGAGGATCAAGGGTCTCCAACATATGTCTTATTCTGCCAGACTAAAGAAACTCCAGCTCTATTCAGTAGCATACTGCCTGCTCAGAGGTGATCTCTGCCTGATGTACAAGGCCATGTCCAATAAGGATCTGATGGACATGCTCCACCTCAAAAAGTCCTAATCCATCAGGACCACGAGAGCTAAAGACTTAAACCTCGGCACAAGTATGAATAGGACATGCTGGAGGGATAGATTCATAACCCAGAGGCTTCCCATGCTTTGGAACAAAATCCCAGTTCATGTTAGGCAGAGCCCCTCACTGACTCTCTTCAAGAGAAATCTTGATGAGTGGATGGGAGATCGTAAGTTTACCCCAGGGGTCACATCTGTGTCACTGCTAGACAGGGGCACAGTAAACTAATTCTATTAAAAATGGGGGCCTTCATTGAGTCACTACTAGACAGAGGCACAGTATTCTAAATCTATTATGTGCATTTTTGTACCATTTCATGGGGTGGCGAAAGCCACATCACTATGGCTAGGCTTACAAATGCCCCAGGGCAAATAGCCTAGTACTAAACTATGAAACTATGAAACTATAAGTTACCTGCATATAATACTTTACATATAATGAAATGTACACTAAATAAGTTACCTGTGTATAATACCTGATATATATTGAAATGTATACTAAATAAGTTACCTGTGTATAATACCTGACATATAATGAAATGTATACTAAAAAAGTTACCTGCATATAATACTTTACATATAATGAAATGTACACTAAATAACTTACCTGTGTATAATACCTGATATATAATGAAAAGTATACTAAATAAGTTACCTGCGTATAATACCTGACGTATAATGAAATGTATACTAAAAAAGTTACCTGTGTATAATACCTGATATATAATGAAATGTATACTAAATAAGTTACCTGCGTATAATACCAGTCATATAATGAAATGCATATTAAATAAGTTACCTGTGTAAAATACCTGACACATACGGAAATGTATAGTAAATAAGTTATCTGCATATAATATGTTAAATCTAATGAAATGTATACCAAATAAGTTACCTGCATATAATACCTGACATATAATGAAATGTATAGTAAATAATTTACCGGCATATAATACTTTACATATAATGAAATCTATACTAAATAAGTTACCTGCATATAACACTTTACATATAATGAAATGTATAGTAAATAAGTTACCTGCGTATAATACCTGACATATAATTAAATATATACCAAATAAGTTACCTGCATATAATGCCTGACATATAATGAAATGTATACCAAATAAGTTACCTGCATATAATACCCGACATATAATGAAATGTATACTAAATAAGTTAACTGTGTATAATACCGAACAAATAATGAAATGTATACTAAATAAGTTACCTGCGTATATTACCTGACATATAATGAAATGTATACTAAATAAGTTACCTGCGTATAATGCCTGACATATAATGAAATGTATAGTAAATAAGTTACCTGCATATAATACCTGATATATAATGAAATGTATACTGAATAAGTTACATGCGTATAATACTTTACATATAATGAAATGTATACTAAATAAGTTACCTGCATATAATACCTGATATATAATGAAATATATACTAAAAAAGCTACCTGCATATAATACCTGATATATAATGAAATGTATACTGAATAAGTTACCTGCATATAATACCTGACATATAATGAAATGTATAGTAAATAAGTTATCTGCGTATAATACGTTACATATAATGAAATGTATACTAAATAAGTTACCTGCGCAAAATACCTGACATATAATGAAATGTAAGCAAAATAAGTTATCTGTGTATAATACCTGATATAAAATGGAATGTACAGTAAATAAGTTACCTGCATATAATACCTGACATATAATGAAATGTATACCAGATAAGTTACCTGCATTTAATAACTGACATATAATGAAATGTATAGCAAGTAAGTTACCTGCGTACAATACCTGACATATAATGAAATGTATACTAAATAACTTGTCTGGATATAATACCTGACATATAATGAAATGTATACCAAATACGTTACCTGCATATAATACCTGACATATACTGAAATGTATACTAAATAAGTTACCTGCATATAATACCTGGCCTATAATGAAATGTATAGCAAATAAGTTACCTGCATATAATACCTGACATAAAATGAAATGTACAGTAAATAAATTACCTGCATATAACACCTGACATATAATGAAATGTATACTGAATAAGTTACCTGCATATAATACCTGACATATAATGAAATGTATACTAAATAAGTTACCTGTGTATAATACCAGACAAATAATGAAATGTATACCAAATCAGTTACCTGCATATAATACCTGACATATAATAAAATGTATACCAAATAAGTTATCTGCAAATAATACCTGACATATAAAGAAATGTATACTAACTACGTTACCCGCATATAATATCTGATATATACTGAAATGTATACTTAATAAGTTACATGCATATAATACCTGACATATAATGAAATGTATACCGAATACGTTACCTGCATATAATACCTGATATATAATAAAATGTATACCAAATAAGTTAACTGCATATAATACCTGACATATAATGAAATGTATACTAAATAAGTTAGGTGCAAATGATGCCTGACATATAACAAAATGTATAGTAAATAGGTTATCTGCATAAATTACTTTACATATAATGAAATGTATACTAAATAAGTTACCTGCATATAATACCTGACATATAATGAAATATATACTAAATAAGTTACCTGCGTATAATACCTGACATATAATGAAATGTATAGTAAATAAGTTACCTGCATATAATATCTGACATAATGAAATGTATGCAAAATAAGTTACCTGCATATAATACTTTGCATATAATAAAATGTATAGTAAAGGAGTTACCTACTTATAATACCTGACAAATAATGAAATGTATAGTAAATAAGTTACCTACTTATAATACCTGACAAATAATGAAATGCATAGTAAATAAATTACCTGCGTGTAATACCTAACATATCATGAAATGTATATAAATAAGGTACCTGCATGTAATACTTTACATATAGTAAAATGTATACTAAATAAGTTACCTGCAAATTATACCGACATGTAATAAAATGTACACTAAATAAGTTACCTGTGTATAATACCTGACATATAATGAAATGTATTCTAAATAAGATACCTACATATAATACTTTACTTATAATGAAATGTATACAAAATAAGTTACATGCATATAATACTTTACATAAAATGAAATGTATGCTGAATAAGATACCTGTGTATAATACCTGATATATAATGAAATGTATACTAAATCAGTTACCTGCATATAATACCTGACATATAATGAAATGTATAGTAAATAAGTTACCTGCATACAATACTTTACATATAATGAAATGTATACTAAAAAAGTTACCTGCATATAATACTTTACATATAATGAAATGTATACTAAAAAAGTTACCTGCATATAATACTTTACATATAATGAAATGTATACTAAATAAGTTACCTGTGTATAATACCTGACATATAATGAAATGTATACTAAATAAGTTACCTGTGTTTAATACCTGTCATATAATGAAATGTATACTAAATAAGACACCTGCATGTAATACATTACATATAATGAAATATGTACTGAATAAGTTACCTGTGTATAATACCTGACATATAATGAAATGTATACTAAATAAGTTACCTGCATATAATACCTGACAAATAATGAAATGTATACTAAATAAGTTATATGCATATAATACTTTACATATAATGAAATGTATACTAAATAAGTTACCTGCGTATAATACCTGACATATAATGAAATGTGTATTAAATACAATACCTGCATATATTACTTTACATATAATGAAATGTATACTAAATAAGTTACCTGCGTATAATACCTGACATATAATGAAATGTATATTAAATAAAATACCTGCATATATTACTTTACATATAATGAAATGTATACTAAATAAGTTACATGCATATTATACCTGACATATAATGAAATGTATACTAAATAAGTTACCTGTGTATAATACCTGACATATGATGAAATGTATACTAAATGAGATACCTGCATGTAATATTTTACATATAATGAAATGTATACTAAATAATTTACCTGCATATAATACTTTACATATAATGAAATGTATAGTAAATAAGTTACCAGCATATTATACCTGACATATAAAGAAATGTACAGTAAATATGTTACCTGCATATAATACCTGACAAATAACGAAATGCATAGTAAATAAATTACCTGCCTGTAATACCTAACATATCATGAAATGTATATAAATAAGATACTGCATGTAATACTTTACATATAGTAAAATGTATACTAAATAAGTTACCTGAAAATTATACCGACATGTAATAAAATGTATACTAAATAAGTTACCTGTGTATAATACCTGACATATAATGAAATGTATTCTAAATAAGATACCTACATATAATACTTTACGTATAATGAAATGTATACAAAATAAGTTACATGCATATAATACTTTACATATAATGAAATGTATACTGAATAAGATACCTGTGTATAATATCTGATATATAATGAAATGTATACTAAATAAGTTACCTGCATATAATACCTGACATATAATGAAATTTATACTAAAAAAGTTACCTGCATATAATACTTTACATATAATGAAATGTATACTAAATAAGTTACCTGTGTTTAATACCTGTCATATAATGAAATGTATACTAAATAAGTTACCTGCATATAATACCTGACATATAATGAAATTTATACTAAGTAAGTTACCTGCATATAATACCTGACATATAATGAAATGTATACTAAATACGTTATCTGCATATAATACTTTACATATAATGAAATGTACACTAAATAAGTTACATGTATATTATACCTGATATATAATGAAATGTATACTAAATAAGTTACCTGTGTATAATACCTGACATATGATGAAATGTATACTAAATTAGATGCCTGCATGTAATTTTTTACATATAATGAAATGTATACTAAATAAGTTACCTGCATATAATACTTTACATATAATGAAATGTATAGTAAATGAGTTACCTGCATATAATACCTGACATATAATGACATGTATACTAAATAAGTTACCTGCGTATAATACCTGACATATAATGAAATGTATACTAAATAAGATATCTGCATATAATACCTGATATACAATGAAATGTATAGTAAATAAGTTACCTGCATATAATACTTTACATATAATGAAATGTATAGTAAATGAGTTACCTGCATATAATACCTGACATATAATGAAATGTATACTAAATAAATTACCTGTGTATAATACCTGACATATGATGAAATGTATACTAAATGAGATACCTGCATGTAATATTTTACATATAATGAAATGTATACTAAATAAGTTACCTGCATATAATACTTTACATATAATGACATGTATACTAAATAAATTACCTGTGTATAATACCTGACATATGATGAAATGTATACTAAATGAGATACCTGCATGTAATATTTTACATATAATGAAATGTATACTAAATAAGTTACCTGCATATAATACTTTACATATAATGACATGTATACTAAATAAATTACCTGTGTATAATACCTGACATATGATGAAATGTATACTAAATGAGATACCTGCATGTAATATGTTACATATAATGAAATGTATACTAAATAAGTTACCTGCATATAATACTTTACATATAATGACATGTATAGTAAATGAGTTACCTGCATATAATACCTGACATATAATGAAATGTATACTAAATAAATTACCTGTGTATAATACCTGACATATGATGAAATGTATACTAAATGAGATACCTGCATGTAATATTTTACATATAATGAAATGTATACTAAATAAGTTACCTGCATATAATACTTTACATATAATGACATGTATACTAAATAAATTACCTGTGTATAATACCTGACATATGATGAAATGTATACTAAATGAGATACCTGCATGTAATATTTTACATATAATGAAATGTATACTAAATAAGTTACCTGCATATAATACTTTACATATAATGAAATGTATACTAAATAAGTTACCTGCGCATAATACCTGACATATAATGAAATGTATACTAAATAAGTTACCTGCATATAATACTTTACATATAATGACATGTATACTAAATAAATTACCTGTGTATAATACCTGACATATGATGAAATGTATACTAAATGAGATACCTGCATGTAATATTTTACATATAATGAAATGTATACTAAATAAGTTACCTGCATATAATACTTTACATATAATGACATGTATACTAAATAAGTTACCTGCGCATAATACCTGACATATAATGAAATGTATACTAAATAAGTTACCTGCATATAATACTTTACATATAATGACATGTATACTAAATAAATTACCTGTGTATAATACCTGACATATGATGAAATGTATACTAAATGAGATACCTGCATATAATACTTTACATATAATGAAATGTATACTAAATAAGTTACCTGCATATAATACTTTACATATAATGACATATATACTAAATAAATTACCTGTGTATAATACCTGACATATGATGAAATGTATACTAAATGAGATACCTGCATATAATACTTTACATATAATGAAATGTATACTAAATAAGTTACCTGCATATAATACTTTACATATAATGACATGTATACTAAATAAATTACCTGTGTATAATACCTGACATATGATGAAATGTATACTAAATGAGATACCTGCATATAATACTTTACATATAATGAAATGTATACTAAATAAGTTACCTGCATATAATACTTTACATATAATGACATGTATACTAAATAAATTACCTGTGTATAATACCTGACATATGATGAAATGTATACTAAATGAGATACCTGCATATAATACTTTACATATAATGAAATGTATAGTAAATAAGTTTCTGGCATATAAGGGGACCACAGATGGTTGATATGGACACAAATTATGCTAGAAGTTTCCAATACAATTCTAAATACGTAGAGAAGAGAAATTTTGAAAATGTTCATCAGGATCACAAGACAGGCAATCATATCAGTTGGGGAAGGGGGCGGGCGTGGAAAAAGAAAGATGCTGGACACCAGAACGAATGGGAAACAAGAACATGATAGGAACATCTAACAATCACATACAGGTCTTAGAAAATTATTTCAATATTGTTAAAGAAGGTGTCACTTCCAGTTATAGAAATTTTAAAATTTTTAACTATACTCAAGTTTGTCTGGATAAAGCACACTTCAGCCTTTTGTCTAAGGGAATGAAATTCAAACCCACAACACGCTTCCGAATTGTGGATTGCTTGAATGAGTTTAAACAGCACATTAGGAAGTTAAATTTAGCACTAATGTTAAAAGACAAAGGAGAAAGTAATCTGGCGAACAATAGTGTTTTGAAAAAGAAAAGTAGTTTTATGCGAATGATGAATCCCAATGTACAGATGTATGATAGGCTGGTAACCAGCAGATATAGCAGTTTAAAAATCGTAGCATTAGGAAAAAACTAAAACACAATCTAACAGTGGAGGAAGCTGAAGTTTTGGAAAAACTTAGAACAGATAACAGTTTACGGGTTATGAAACCTGACAAGGGAGGAGGTGTTGTGATATATGACACATTGGAATATAATATAAAAATGCATGAGATTCTTCATGGTTCAGGTAATTATGAAACAGTATCTTTCAATGAGGTTAACATTGCTTACAGAAGGATAGATCTACATATTGAAGAGTTTCTGTTGGACAGATAGATAACAAAGGATCTATATAATTTTTTAAAAGTTGAACATCCTATTTTAGCGACCCTCGTGGGTATACCAAAAGTCCACAAAGATGTAATTAATCCACCATTCAGACCAATAATATCTGGTAGTAAATCTAAGACTTTTCCATTAGGAGTGGCAGTGGATACCATGCTTAAACATATTTACAGGAACATCACCCATATGGTTAAAGATTCCTGGGAATTTTTAATGAATTACCCAGTGGACATATGGAATAAAGACCTGTTATTCACATCTATTGATGTGATTGATTTACTTTCATGCATTCCAAGGAATGAAGGAATGGAGGCCTTTATTAATAGCATTAAAAAGCACAGTTCTCTTGATTGGGACAAGATTTGTCTGAAAACAGAACTTATGTCCATAGTACTGGACCACAATTATATATACTATGAAGGTGAATTGTTTAGACAAACTAAAGGAGTGGCTATGGGGGCAGCATGTGCCCCCATTTTTGCAAATCTTGTAATGCTTGACTGGGAAGAGGAGACAGTATTTAATAGTAAATATTACAACAACATTAAATACTATTCTCGATTCTTAGATGACATCTATATTCTATGGGAAGGTGATCAGGACTCCTTTAACACCTTCATGGAATATCTAAATAGTAGTAGTGAATTTTTGAAGTTCACATCTGAGAGTAGTGCTACAGGAGTGGCGTATTTGGATACATACATTACTAATGATGGAAATGGCTTTAAGTCCAGGATACATAGAAAAAACACTTTTTCTAATTCATATGTAGATTTTAACAGCAATCACCCTAGGAAATTAATGTATAATATCTACAAGGGGCAATGTATTAGAGCATTGAGAATGACATCTAATTACGCGGATTTGGTGGACGAAGTCAGATATATTTTTGAATTATTCAGAGATAGGGGATATGACATTCAAATGATGAGAGAAGTTACTGCATACGTAATTAGTGAAAGGGGAAAAATACATCCCTTTGTTAGGAGCAAAGCACAATATTGAACAAAAAATAGTGACATAAGGAAAGAAGGAAGTAACAATAAGACATTTAACAGAGCATGTATTTTGGAATGTGGCCCACATATTAATCAAATTAAAGAAATCCATTGTAGAAATTGGTATATATTACTAACAGATCAGGAAAAGTTGGACGTTTTAGGTCCTAAACCATCATTTGTATATAAAATGGGGAACAATTTGAAAAAACTCTTAGAAAGAGGTACAGAAGTAAAAAAGGTAGAGAGGGTTACACACACATTGAAATGCGGCACATGTAATCAGTGTTTCGCCATCAGTGAAGATACAGGGGTGACACTGAAAAATATCAACAGGACAAAAATTTGTTTTAAACAAGGCAATTGTAACACCAAATTGCCAAATGTATGGCATGCTCAGCTACATTGGAAAAACTGAGAGAAATTTTAGGAAGAGAATTTACTCTCATTTATATAGTATCAGAACTAAGGACCAAAATAATGCACTGTATAAACACATACATAGTGAAGGGGATAAGCACTATTGTAAATTTGCTATCCTGGAGCATGTGGTGATCAACCCGAGGGGTGACAGCAGTAAAAATCTATTAGCTTGCAAAGCGGTGTGGTGGCAGCTGCTAACTGACGCAGCGACCCCACCAGGGTTAAATGAACACATATCAGTCAAACCCTTATTAGAGATGGGGTATTGACTTTATATTTTTAGTATATAACATTTTTTAGTAGATAATATTTTGGGATTGTTACAATATGTATACTGTGTACATTTTATAACATTTGTAATATTTTTATATTTAAATATATTTTTTATAGTGTTGTTAGCTGCTTGGGGTAGTAATATATGTATTAGATTTGAGTAGTCAACACATTTTTGGGTATTATAGCTTTAAAGAGTTGATTAGTGTTTTTGGCGCTATTTATGTGTATTCAAACATTCTACATCAACTGTTTGAACGTTCTGATGAAGCTCACGACGAGTGGGTGAAAGCGCTTAATGTTCTGTGGATTAAAGGTGTTTTAATACTTTACAACTGTTGTGAATAGAAGTTATTCCCATTTGAGCAAGGATTTGAGCTGACTGTTGTGTGTGGATAAGCGATTCCAGTGGCGTTCTGCATCGCTGTTTTTCTTTCATTATAGTAAATAAGTTACCTGCATATAATACTTTACATATAATGAAATGTATACCAAATAAGTTACCTGCATATAATACTTTACATATAATGAAATGTATACCAAATAAGTTACCTGCATATAATACCTGACGTATAATGAAATGTACACTAAATGAGTTACCTGCGAATAATACCTGACATATACTGAAATGTACACTAAATAAGTTACCTGCATATAATACCTGACATATAATGAAATGTATAGTAAATAAGTTACCTGCGTATAATACCAGACATATAATGAAATGTATAGCAAATAAATTATCTGCATGTAATACCTGATATATACTGAAATGTATAGTAAATAAGTTACCTGCGCGTAATACCTGACATATCACGAAATGTATACTAAATAAGTTACCTGCGTATAATACCTGACATCACAGGATCACAGGAAGTTACTAGTCTAATGGCCCGAGGACCCTTGCAAGCCTAGCCAAATTTACCCTTGTTACCATGATCAGCACCTATTGCCCCTGACCAAGAGGGACATAGGTGGAACCCCTGGGGTGAATTTACAGTTAACCATGTAATCGTCCAGAATGCCTTTGAAGGGGGCCAGTGAGGTGCTGTGTTTCACATGAAGTGTAGGAGTCTATTCCAAAGGTGTGGTAACCTCTGGGAGACAAATCTATACCTCCAGCAGGTTAGCAGGTTCTGTTGATGTCACATACCAGGTTTAGGTCCTTAGAACTAGTAATCTGGGTACCATTTGACTTGTGAATTTCCAGTAAAGCAGTGTCAGATATCGCCTTAGATGCAAGGCAGAGATTGCCTCTGAACAGTCTGTACGAAACAGAATAAAGTGACAGTGATTTCAGCTTACCACATAGGACAGCTGCTGAAGACCTTGAATGTTCTTTGTGAGGAACCTTTGTGGTCTCTCCAATTGCTGCAGATGCTTTGAAAGGTACATACCAAAAGGGGTGTTGTACTCAATTTTTGGTCTAATGAGTGAAGAGTACAGGGCGGTGATAACTTCTCATTTTCTCGAGGCAATGCACTTACTTATAAGAAGAGCTGTATAGAATGCCCTTCTTACCACTGTGGAAACATGGTGATCAAACACAAGATTGCAGTCAAAGTGAGTGCCCAGATCTCTCACCACTGAGTGCATTCTTATGATATTGCTGTTGATGTAATTTTCAGGAGCATTGTTCTTACTGAAAGGGATGATAATACACTTTTTGCATTGAGTTTGAGGCCATGAGTTTGGCATCAGTCATTTGCTTGCATAAGATGTTTTTGAAGGATGTTGACATTATTTGGAGATTCTAAGGTGGCACACAGTTTGCAGTCATCAGCAAACTTTGTCAGCCACAATCCCTTGGTTTTAGCTTGCACTTTGGAGAAATAGAATCCAAATAGAAGAGGTCCGAGGACCTATTCCTGTAGAAAGCCACTGGTTACAGGTCTTCTGTTGGAGGTGGATTCCTCTATTTTGACTGTATGGGTTCTATCAGTGAGCCAGTTCATGACCTACCTTATGATATAAGGGTTGATATCTAGCTGGGAGAATTTGTCAATGATGCCTGAGTGAGAGATAGTGCCAAATGCCTTGGCTAGGTCTAGGTAGGCTGTATGCACAGACTTCCCCTCACCCAGGGCCCTGGTGACTGTCTTGAAGAAGTCCACCAGGTTTAATAGGCATGCTCTCCCCTTGACAAATCCAAACTGGGTGTGATCTACTGTTTGGAGATTACCTATATCTTTGTCGATAAGGTCCATGATGATTCTCTCCAAGGCCTTGCAGATAAGGCTAGTTAGGCTAATAGGTCTGTAGTTCCTGGGACAGGTAGAAACACCACCTTTGAACAAGGGGATACTGGTGGCTGTTTTCCATTCAGCTGGGATGAAGCTACGGTGCTTAGATTGTGATTAAAGAGAGTACCCAATGTCGATGCTAATTCTTGTTTGAGCCCATGTAGGACACAGCCTCAGATGTTATCAGGTCCCATAATGAAATGTATACTAAATAAGTTACCTGCATATAATACCTGACATATAATGAAATATATAGTAAATAAGTTACTTACATATAATACCTGACATATAATGAAATGTATACTAAATAAGTTACCTGCATATAATACCTGACATATAATGAAATATATACTAAATAAGTTACCTGCGTATAATACCTGACATATAATGAAATGTATAGTAAATAGGTTACCTGAATATAATACCTGACATATAATGAACTGTATAGTTAATAAGTTACCTGCATATAATACCTGGCATATAATGAAATGTATAGTAAATAAGTTATCTGCATATAATACCTGACGTATAATGAAATGTATACTAAATAAGTTACCTACATATAATACCTGACATATAATGAAATGCATATTAAATAAGTTACCTGCGTATAATACCTGACATATAATGAAACATGTAGTAAATAAGTTACCTGCGTATAATACCTGATGTATAATGAAATGTATAGTACATAAGTTACCTGCATATAATACCTGACATATAATGAAATGTATACTAAATAAGTTACCTGCATATAATACCTGACATATAATGAAATATATAGTAAATATGTTACTTACATATAATACCTGACATATAATGAAATGCATACTAAATAAGTTACCTGCATATAATACCTGACATATAATGAAATATATACTAAATAAGTTACCTGCGTATAATACCTGACATATAATGAAATGTATAGTAAATAGGTTACCTGAATATAATACCTGACATATAATGAACTGTATAGTTAATAAGTTACCTGCATATAATACCTGGCATATAATGAAATGTATAGTAAATAAGTTATCTGCATATAATACCTGACGTATAATGAAATGTATACTAAATAAGTTACCTACATATAATACCTGACATATAATGAAATGCATATTAAATAAGTTACCTGCGTATAATACCTGACATATAATGAAACATGTAGTAAATAAGTTACCTGCGTATAATACCTGATGTATAATGAAATGTATAGTACATAAGTTACCTGCATATAATACCTGACATATAATGAAATGTATACTAAATAAGTTACCTGCATATAATACCTGACATATAATGAAATATATAGTAAATATGTTACTTACATATAATACCTGACATATAATGAAATGTATACTAAATAAGTTACCTGCATATAATACCTGACATATAATGAAATATATACTAAATAAGTTACCTGCATATAATACCTGACATATAATGAAATATATAGTAAATATGTTACTTACATATAATACCTGACATATAATGAAATGTATACTAAATAAGTTACCTGCATATAATACCTGACATATAATGAACTGTATAGTTAATAAGTTACCTGCATATAATACCTGGCATATAATGAAATATATACTAAATAAGTTACCTACATATAATACCTGACATATAATGAACTGTATAGTTAATAAGTTACCTGCATATAATACCTGGCATATAATGAAATGGTTCCACCACACACCGACAAAACCACAACACCATCACATATAAACACCACCACAACAACATACAGAGCACACAATAAACCGCAGATTAAACAAACCATGAAATACCCACATGACACAAACCCATAACAATTAAAACAAAACACATCCCAACAAACACACACACACACAAACCACCCACACACAAACCAAACACACAAATCCTTACAACCTAACACTAAAACTTATCTACTTCTCCTTACCTACACTTACCACTTAACCCTAACTACTTGCCTAACCCTTACTAACTCCCTATAATACTAACCTAACCCACCCCTAACGCTCCTAAAACCCCTCACACTCACTTCCTAACCCCTACCCTCCCCCCACCTAGCCTCTACTCCCGCCCCCCCGCTCCCCTAACCCTAACTCACTTAACCTCCCACCCACCCCCCACACCCCGTCAATCTCTTACCCTGCCTGCACACCGCCTAACTAACATACATACGTCCACTATACACCACAGCCCCCCATGCGGCATCCATCATCGGTGTTGGTGTATCCAGTGTCGGGTCTCTGCATTGTGGTGTCGCCCCTGCACCCGCTCATGGTGGTCTTCTTCTTCACTCGATCTCTTGGAGCTCGATTCCGATCGATCGGTCTTCTGCGCTGTCGACGAAGTCAGGTAGAACCAATGAAATATATACTAAATAAGTTACCTGCGTAAAATACCTGACATATAATGAAACGTGTAGTAAATAAGTTACCTGCATATACCTGACATATAATGAAATGTATACTAAATAAGATACCTGCATATAATACTTTACAAATAGTGAAATGTATACTGAATAAGTTACCTGCGTATAATACCTGACATATAATGAAATGTATACTAAAAAAGATACCTGCATATAATATTTTACATATAATGAAATATATACTGAATAAGTTATCTGCCTATAATACCTGACATATAATTAAATGTATATTAAATAAGTTACCTGCATATAATACCTGGCATATAATGAAATGTATACTAAATAGTAGTTTCATAGTTTCATAGTATAGTACTAGGCTATCTGCCCTGGGGCATTTGTAAGCCTAGCCATAGTGATATGGCTTTTGCCACTCCATGAAATGGTACAAAAATGTACAGAATAAATCTAGAATACTGTGCCTCTGTCTAGTAGTGACACAGTGAAGGTCCCCTTATATAATAGAATTAGTTTACTGTGCCCCTGTCTAGCAGTGACACAGATGTGACCCCTGGGGTAAACTTACGATCTCCCATCCACTCATCAAGATTTCTCTTGAAGAGAGTCAGTGAGGGGCTCTGCCTAATACGAACTGGGATCCTGTTCCAAAGCATGGGAAGCCTCTGGGTTATGAATCTATCCCTCCAGCATGTCGTATTCATACTTGTGCCGAGGTTTAAGTCTTTAGCTCTCGTGGTCTTGATGGATTTGGATTTTTTGAGGTGGAGCATGTCCATCAGATCCTGATTGGACATGGCCTTGTACGTCAGGCAGAGATCACCTCTGAGCAGGCAGTATGCTACTGAATAGAGCTGAAGTTTCTTTAGTCTGGCAGAATAAGACATATGTTGGTGACCCTTGATCCTTTTGGTGAGGTACTTTTGTGGTCTCTCCAGCTGTTGCAAGTGCCAGGTGAGGTACATACCAAATGGGGCATTGTACTCAATCATGGGTCTGATGAGGGAGGAATATAGGGGTACAATGACATCCTTGGATCTGGATGTGAAACCCTTCATGATGAGGTGTGCAAGGTAGAATGTTTTTCTAACCACTTTGGCAACGTGGGTGTCAAATGAGAGGTCGCTGTCTACTTGGGTCCCTAGGTCTCTGATTACTTTTTCCGTACTCAGTGGGTTGCTGTCTATGTGATAATTTGTGGGTACTTTGTTTTTCCAAAGGGATGACTATACATTTTTTGGCATTTAGTTTAAGGCCGTGACTACGGCACCAGTTGTCCGTTTCAGTAAGGCCTTTTTGTAAGATCTGTGTATCTGCTGGTGTATCGACTATGGCGCCTAGTTTGCAGTCATCTGCGAACTTTGTCAGCCACAGCCCTCCCATGTTTGCTTTAACATCTGAGAAATAAATGCCGAACAAGAGGGGTCCCAGGACAGATCCCTGTGGGACACCACTTGTGACTGGCTTTGAGTCTGACATTGCTCCAGCGATTTTAACTTTATGGGTTCTGTCCTTTAGCCAGTTTGCAACCCATCTAGTGACATAACGGTATACTTTTAAGCTGTTTAGCTTATCTATGATGCCTGAGTGGGATATTGTGTCGAAGGCCTTAGCCAAGACCAGGTATGCTGTATGGCTGCTTTGCCCTCATCAATGGCTCTAGTGACTGTTTCGAAAAAGTCAACCAGGTTTAAAAGGCAGGATCTGCCCTTTACAAAGCTGAACTGGGTGGAGTCAAGCGTCTGTAGGTCCCCTATGTCTCCGTTTATGAGTTCCATAATGATTCTTTCCATAGCTTTGCAGACCAGGCTAGTCAAGCTTATGGGGCGGTAGTTTCCAGGGTCTGTAGAGGCACCCCCTTTGTGGAGTGGGACCACTGTTGCTGTACGCCAGTGTTCAGGTACATATCCCAAAGTAAGGCTAAGGTTAAATAGCATTTTTATGTGTGGGTTTAGTTCCTCTTGGAGTTCACGTAACACGCAACCCGGGATACCGTCAGGTCCCATTGATGCTGTGTTTTTTGCTTTGTTTAGGGTGGTTCTCACTTGGACATCTGAAATGACAGGGAGATTACATTCAGCTGGGATAAGTATTTCTTCTTTTGGGGGTGAAGGAGGCGAGAAATTTGCACTGAACCTGTCAGCCAGAATGTTAGCAATATCTGTGGGTTCAGTGTATTTTTTGTTGTTGTGAACCAACTCTGAGCATATCTGAGGGTTTCCACCCAGGTTTCTAACATAGATGAAGAAGGCTTTGTGGTTATCTTTAGTGTCCTTAGCGATTATTCTCTCAAAGTTTGCCTTGGATGTTTTTAATGAGAGAACGTAGTTTTCTGCTAATGTTGATCAGAGATGTCTTCCCTTCATGGGATTTCGCTCTGACGTGCAGTAGCTTCCTTCTTTTGTTATACAATTTGTTTATGGCTGAGGTCCACCAGACAGGACGCTTACATTTGGTGGAGAGGGACTTGGGTTTGTTTGGGATTGCATGATCCATGCATTCTTGGAGATGTCCATAGAAAGCATTTGTGAAGGATTCGGCATTGTGGGATGTGGTATCCACTGGCACAGTGGGCTTAAAGGATACCATCTCAGTCTTAAAAAGAGTGAAGTCTGCTTTTCAAAAGTTTTTCACTGTGGTCTTTTGTGCTGGGGGTGGAGGTGGGATATGTATATCCAGGGTGATTAGTTTGTGGTCAGACTAGTGAGGGGTATACTTCTGGTGTGGAGCATTTTGTCCCCATGTTTGTGATGATCAGGTCTAGTATATTATCTCCCCTAGTGGGAGAGGTGACTAGTTGTTCCAGTGCATTTGAATTTATGAATTCCAGGAACCTTTGGGCTAGGGTATTAGGGCTAGAATAATGTACCCAATCTATGTTTGGGTAGTTGAAGTCTCCCAGTATGATGGTATTTTGTGATACATTCATATCCTCCAATGCCTTCAGGAAGGCTGAGTGGGGTTCTTGAGAGTGGGAGGGTGGTCTGTAACATGCTACCAGTTGTATAGCAGTTTTGCCTATGGTTAGTTGCACCTGTATGGTCTCTGATGCTTCATGTGTTGCTACTAACCTGGAGGTGTGGCTGTCCTTTATGAATATGGACACTCCCCCTCCCTTTATGGTTCGGCCTGGGTTTTGGGGCCGAAAAGCATGATACGAGGTATAGCCTGGTAGCACTGGGGTGCTCTCAGGAGCCTTGAACCAGATTTCAGTTACTGCACAGATGTCGATGTTCTCCATGCTGAGGAGTGCATCAAGTGCCTGCATCTTGAGATTTAGACTTCTGGCGTTGAGCAGCATTACCCTTAGATTTTTTCCATTTTTGTTTTCTAAGGAGGTGGGTTTGTCTTTTGAGCCTTGCCTAAAAAAGGCACTATGGGGGTGGCAAGAGCCTTAGCCAATATCCGGAAGCCCAGTGGTGACAGGTGTAAGCCATCCCTTGCGAAGCAGCGTGGCTTGTCCAACATATCATCCCAGGCAGACCCCTTAGAATGACACCAGTACTTGAGCCAATTGTTAAAGCTGATCATCTTGTCTTTGTATTGTGGTATCATTCTTGGTGAGGGCAAGATGCTGCTCAGGGTCAGGGTCATACCAGCCTGGGCTACATAATCGGAGTGTTCCTCTATGTCTCTTTTCATGTAGTCCAGGGAGGTACATCTCAGGTCATTCACACCAGCATGGACAATGACGGAGTCATATTTGTACTTGCTTTGGAGTGACCTGAGTGTGTGTGTTATGTGGCGGATCCTAGCTCCCGATAGACAGCTCACAGTCACCTTCTCCTTGTTCAGCCTGGTCAGTGGGACATCAGTGTGTCTGACTATGGAGTCACCTATTACTAGTGATACCTGCATATAATAATTTACATATAATTAACTCTATAGTGAATAAGTTACCTGTATATAATACCTGACATATAATGAAATGTATAGTAAATAAGTTACCTGCATATAATACCTGACATATAATGAAATGTATAGTAAATGAGTTACCTGCATATAATACCTGACATATAATGAAATGTATACTAAATAATTTGTGTGCAGATGTCCCTAAATAATCCCATTAAAAGTGTATGCAGAGTACACGGAATTCAAAAGGATTCTACTTAAAGTAAAATTGTAATAGTATCAGAAGATCCCAATGTACATTCAGTATTGATCAAAAATGGTGCAATGTATGAAACTCAGAGATTTTTTAATAATTGGGGCTGGCAAAATAAGAAGAACACTGTATCATTTGTATTCATATTTTACGATTAAATGGTATTTTTCTTCTTTCCGTCATGTAGTTTCCAGCAATAATGTTCTCAGAGCAGTTACAAATGTAATTTGCAGTTAATTACTGTAAGAATAAAGTTTATATTCTGTTTATTTGTGCTTTAGCACATGCTTTACATGCAAGGCTTTTTTTAAACGTTGTTAGGGATCACTTCAGACTAGTCAGCTGTAATGTTATGTGAATAATGAACCCATCGGCTTTATATAAGACGTTTGGTGTTACAGGTTCATAAGTTCATAGGAGATTTCTAGCCAAATGGCCCTAGGGTCTCTACAAGCCAAGCCATGTAGTACCCATGTTCCCTAATTAACCATTGTTCGATGGTTCCCTAATTAACAATTGTTAGATGGTCTGATTGTTTGCAGAGTGAATCTATGATCAGCATTGGTTGCCCCTGTCCATGTGCGACATAGGTGTCAACCCCCCCCCCCCCAGGGGTGAATTTACAGTCTCCCATCCATTTGGCCAGGTTGTAATTAAATACTTGAATACGGTTGTTGAGTAGCTCTGCTTAACATGAATTGGGAGTTTATTCCAGAGGACTAGCACTCTCTGGGAGATATATCTGTCTCTCCGGCATGTTTTGTTTAAGTGACAGGCTAGGTTGAGATCTCTGGAGTGAGGGACTCTTGCCCCATTTGATTTGTGGACATGCATCATTTCCATTAGGGCAGGGTCGAAGACTGCTCTGTAGGCCAGGCACAGGTCGCCTCTGAGCAGCCTGTAGGACACAGAGTACAAGTGACAGGGTTTTCAGTCTTTCCATGTAGGTCATGTTTTGAAGTCACTGAATTCTTTTGGTCAGGAACCTCTGTCATCTCTCCAGCTGTTGCAGATGTCTGGTGGAGTACACGCAAAAGGGAGCACTGTACTATTAGTGGTCTGATTAGATGCAATGCTTTTACTTATGAGGTGTGCAATGTAAAAGGATTTCCTTACCATTGTGGACACATGGTGATTGAGGTTTAGACTGCTATTAACTTGTGTTCTCAAGTCATGCACCACTGGGTTCGAGCTTAGGGGGATGCTGCCTATATTGTAATTTGCATGGGCTACTTCTTTGCCAAATGGGGCAACAATGCACTTTCTTGCATTTAGTTTTAAACCATAGCTTTGCACCATTCATTTGTCTGTGTTAACCCCTCCTGTAATATGCTAATATATTTAAGGGAGTCAATGGTTGCTTCCAGTTTACAGTAATCAGTGAATATGGTAAGTCACAGTCTGTCTACTTTTCCCTGGACTTCCAAAACAGATTCCAAACAGTACAGGGCCCAGCACAGAACCTTGTAGTACCCTACCATGTAACTGTCCTACTGGTGGAGGTAGAATCCCCAACTTTGACTTTATGGGTTCTGTTGGTGAGCCAGTTGGTTACCTATCTAATGACATATGGTCCTTGGTGGCTGTTTTATTATTTTTATTTTCATCTTTAAGTGTTTTACTTTATCCATTTGGATTTCTTTTGATTTACATACAGGTTAATCCCCAGCTGGGAGAGTTTCTCAATGATATCAGAGTGGGTGATTGTGCTGAAAGCCTTGGCTAAGCCAAGATAGGTGGTATGTACTACTTTGCCTTCTTCCAGGGCTGTGGTGACATTCTCAAAGTCCACCAGGTTTAGTTAGCATGACCTACTCTTAACAAAGTCAAACTGAGTCAGGTCAAGAGTTTGAAAGTTGCCTGTGTCCTTGTTGATAAGGTCCATAATGATTTTTTCCATGACCTTGTAGATAAGGCTGGTTAGGTTTATGGGTCTATAGTTCCCAGGGTCAGTTGATGGACACCCTTTGTGCAAGGGGGATTATATTTGCTGTACTCCACTCTGCTGGAACAAAGCCAATGCTCAGGCTGTGGTTAAACAGAGTGCCAAATGGATACATTAGATCATGTTTTACACCTTGGAGAGTGCAGATATGACCTGCTGATTGGAGATACTGGCGAGAGGACAGGCGTCGGGTATGATTTGGGGTACGGCTGGTGGGGACAAGAGGGATGACGTTTGCACAAAATCTGTCAGCTAACCGGTTGCCGATTTCCTCAGGGTTAGTGTGAGTGCTACCATCCACTATAAGTTTGGCACATAAATGGCTATTCCCTTTTAGATTTTGGATGTAGCTAAAGAATGCCTTATGATTGTCCTTAACTAGGGATGCTAATTTATTCTCATAACTAGCTTTAGAGGACTTTACCAGATATCTGATTGCTTGTTCAAGATGAGGAGGGTATTCTTTCTCTGTTGACTAAGTTCCCGATTGTTCTTACATATCAGTTTGTTCCTTTTGTTATATAACCTTTTTACAGTTAAGGTCCACCAGGGTGTCTTGTTTTTACAGGAAGACTTGGTTTTGATCCTGTCAGGTACAGCAGAATCAATACAGTTGTTTAAGTGGTTATACAGTGTGTTTGTGTACTCCTCTGCATAGGAGTCATTGTTGGCTGTGTTAGCAGGGGGGGCTGAAACTTTTCAAACCATTGCTAAGTAGGCTATAGTTTGTTTTGGAGATGTTTCTCATTTTTATTGCTCCTGTGGAGGTGTCACGTCTGGTCATTACTTCAAACGAGATAGTTTAATGGTCTGACCTTAATAGGGAGGGCAGAAGACATGGGGTAGTGCATTTTTACAGGTCTATATCAGAAGTAAAAATGGGGTCTATATCAGATTATCGACCTTTGAAAATGTCAAAGCACCTTTATTTGACACATAAATGTCGAACTCTGAGTTTGTTGAATGGCTAAAACACCATTTTTGTCCATGGGAAAGAAATAGGAAGGCCAACAGACACAACATAAAAACTAATGTATTTAAGTGGGGGGCTTCACCCCCCACACACCCCCAACTAAATATTCTAACTCCAAGACCGCACTGCAGTCAGGGAAAGGGCAGGTGTGACAGAACAACCAACCGATTCTTTCCTTTGGAAAGAAATCTATGTTTGGCCTTTCGACATACTGAGCGTTCGACATTTTTGTGTCGAATAAAGGTGCTTAGACATTTTCAAATGTCGATAATCTGATATAGACCCCATTTTTACTTCAGTGTGGTGACACCAAGTGCAACGGAGAATATTGTTGAGCAGCCTGAGCATTTTAAAAGAACTTATTTAATTCATATTCTTTTCAAATGAATAATTATTATTATTTCAGGGAGTTCTGTAAAAGTAGCAGAGTCCCAAAATACCTTATACTACAAAAAATACTGTTTGGCCTTTCTAATGACTCTATGTATTACGTATTAAGAAGTTATCACCTTCATAACAAGATGGTTTAGAAGTTTAGGTACTAATGATGTGTGGTCAAACAGCAATAAAATATAACAACATGAACAAGAACTACAAGTTTTGGACAAAGCCATTCCTCAGGATTTATTATTCATTTCTGTTAAGAAAAAGTATATGATGTTTTTAATAAGGTGGATAAGGAAATTCAAGTCGCTCAACAATGAAAGGAAAAAGTAATTACAAAGGGACATGGTGGAATACAACGCTGATAAAGTCTATAATATAGCACTTCTTGGTGATAAAGATAAGACTATAAGTTACTATCAATAGTACAAGTGATACAGTTCAAGAATTGAAAAATAACATGCCTAATTTAGATACATTTTTTTATTTTCCACCGTACATTACTTAGAAGGATGGTAGAGAAATACCCCTCCATTACAGCAGACCATGACAATGCACCTTTAAAAACTATTCTATAGTGAACAACCAATATCACAGACAGTGAACAATATTGAGAGGACAAGGCTGTGTCAGGAGATCCAAAAATTAATACTTTATGATTTTCATTGTATTGTTTCTATTATTTCTTGACTTTTATATATTCAGTTATAATTTTCTTAATGTGACACCACTGTATTTTCAGCTATTTAAATTGTGGGAGGGGATTAACCTTTGCTCCCACCATGTAGGATTAGTGTAGTAGACTTATTATTTGAATAAAAATATGTTTATAAGAATTGCATTTTGGAATATATTTTAATCCCATGATCCAAACTGATTCTTCATCCCCTTTAAGAGGGACTTTACAGAGGAAAGGTACAGTTAGTCCACTACTACATTCCACATTGTCCTTATCTGAAAAGTTTTGTGAATCTGACATTTAGACTTTCTCTATCAATTTGTTTAAGAAACGATTGTACAACTTATTAAAGGAAGAGAAAGATCAAGCATATGAATTGAGCTCTAATTAATCACTTAGTAGAATGGATTGTTTCTTTACATATACTGAATATTACAATAAAATTTCAAAAAAAAAGTCTACATAACCTATAATCCACTGGCAATTAGATGACTTGATTTTTTTGACAGTAAATGATATGATGTTTTTAAAGTGAAATATATCATTTCCACTATCTTGGCTTACTGAAGGATCATAAGCAGAGACCAAAGCCTACCTTGAGACCTATTGCTTATGCGTCAAAAATGGAACCCTTGGCCAAGTTTATGGATAAAAAAATAAAACTATTTTTTGAAAACATTATTTATATTTTAAAAGATTTGTGACATGCTTTGTAAGACTTGAATAGTGTGGAATATGACCGGGACTTTTTACTTGTTATGAGTGATATTCAAATGTATTTCCTATTATTCCTAGTGATATTGTGATGGACTTGTTCCAAGAACCAACAACTGTCAAAATGTTGTCTAATAAAGACATTACATTAATTGAGTAATTTATGCAGAATGTTTTGGAATAGAATTATTTTTTATTCTGAGATCAAATTTTTTCATCAAATTCAAGGGATCAGCATTGGCGTGGCATTAGCACTGGTATATGCTGATATTGCTTTATGGGACTAGAACCAATCTACTGTTTTAATAATACCAAGATACATTTCAGATATTTAGATGACATTTTTTTCTATTACGGTCAGGCAGCAAGATCTATTCACTGAATTTTTCACCTTCTAGGGACTACCACCTCTTTTTTGAAATTTGTTTACAAGACTCCATATAGTGGCATTAATTATTTGGATGTTAACCTATATAAATATAACCAAAATAAAATATTTGGTTCTAATATCTATAGAAAAGTCACTTTCAAAGTCATATTTACATTTTACTAGCAACCACCCAATGTAGCAAAATAATAATTTGGTCAAGTGTGAAATGATCGGATTATCTTAACAAGTTAGTGATGACAAGAAATTTGAGTTAAAACTGAATAAACAGAAAAACAGTTTTTCAGTTGAGATTTTCCACTTGTGCTGTCTGAGGAGGTTGCTAAGGAAATTATAAATCAAAGACATAAAGATGTTCCACCCCTCTTAAACAACTGTAATTTGCCAATAATGAACACTAAAAATGCGAACACTAGCAAAGATTTTTCAAAGATATGATTATTCCCAGCATGCAATTTATTAAGTATTTAATACTTAATAATAAAAAAATAACTAGAAATGCTATAAATTTAGATGGTACTATTTAAAAGCTTGGGAGAGTTGCCAAATTTTACATTTAAAAGAAGTATCAATATGAAGGTGATAATTGAAAAGGGTAGGTGGTAGCAAAGTGTGAAATACAAGGGAGAAAATACATAAGTGTGGTACATGTAAATTTTGAAAATATATTAGTAAGGGTCCTTGTGTATTAATGACAATGAATTCAAGAACTAAAACTTTTCCTAATGCATGTAATTATAAAAGTAATGGGGTTGCTTATCTGGCAAGTTGCTTCTCATATGAGGCATTTTATACTGGCAAGATCAAGAAGCTATTAAGTCAGAAATTTACTCATATCTTTATAATATTAACAAGTATATGACTACTAATGCTTTAAGAATTTTACAAGATGTAAAACTTTTAAACATTTTCTGTTTTCTTTTGGAAAAGTTAATTATTGCACCTAGCAGTGTTGCTGTGAAGAAGTTTTAGAATATAAGGAGGTGAAATAGTTATTCTTAAATGTGGTAACATACCCTGGGATTAATGATTATATATCTATCAGTTGTGTTTTTAAACTTATGTCAGTAAATGTATTGTTTTGCTTAAAAGTTTTAATACTTCAGTATTGTAATAATAAACTTTATATTCTGTTTTTTTGTGTTTTTAAATATGCGTTACATAAAGGTGTATTTATTTGTTTGTTTGTTTGTTTATTGACATTTGATGACCAGGAAAGTCTGACTGGGAAGAAACACATTTCCAATGGAAGCCTGTTTATTTATTTATTTGTCATTTGTTAACTGGGTTAGTCCATCTGAGTCAGAGGCCCATTTTCAGTGAAGATCCAAGGAGAAAAGCTCCAATATATGCAAAAGTAAAAAGTTACATAAATTCAAAGGTTTACAAATAGAAAAGTTACATATTTACAGGAGTGTAGAAAGATTAAAAAGTTACACTTATTCAAGAGAGTACAGATTAAAATTAACAATCACATACAATGTATATACAAAAAAAAAATGGTAAGTTATAAAGAACCGAGACTCGACTTGAGTATGTATAGAAAGTGAAATTCCTGTGTAAGTCAAAAGCAAACACTAGAGCAAACACTTTCATGTCCACATTGGTAATTGCATTATATTAATATAAGACAACTAGATAAGCAACATAATATAGAAGTGTGCTGTTAAAAGAAAGTTTATATATATGAACAGCTGAAAGCATCTTATTGGCCAGTCAAATATATACCATCGATATCATTACTAGATACATTTTAGGGTAAAGGTAGAATGCGGAGGGGGGGTTAGGTAGTTGTTGAGTTGTTTTTTGATATTCTGCATATCGGTGGGCAGTTTATTCCAGGCTTGGGACTCTGTGCTTTTGTAGACTAGTTTACCTATTGTTTTATTAGGTTTGTAAGAGTTGCTCAGACCTGCGAAGAGTATGAGCAGGGATACAGAGGGAAACTAGGGAGAAGAGGGAGGGGCAGGCAGAGGGTTTCTATAGTAAGGAGTGAGGGTTTGTAGCTGGGATAGGAGCAGTAGTTGTGAGAATTCAAGCCATTGGAGGTGTTTTAGAACAAGGGAGTGGTGAGATTTCTCTGGTAGGTTCCTGGACTAGCCTAGACAGAAATGCTCCAAATTATTATAAAACATTTTAAGAACAATAATGTTACAATCTTCAAACATAAAACAAAAACATCTGCAGTTTAAATAAGTATACCAAATTAGACGTAATAGAAAACATTGGTTAAGAAGTGATACTTAAAGACATTTTAGACAGTTTGTAGACAAATTAAAAAATAAGTTAGTCTTATAAAAACGGGAATTACAATATGAAGTGAGGGAAAAACAGGCTTATGGTATATTTAGAAAGAAAGTCGTGGAAGAGAAATTGATAATAGTAAGGAAGTAAGTGAAGAAGGGAGAGTAGGGATGCATAAGGAATGAAAAGGTACTTATCCACATTTATGGAGATAGTTTATCCTAGTTTTGAGCAATAACAAAGCCAGATTTTTAGCTAGGAAGTCTTTTTTAGAGTGGTTTTGAAAGATGGTTGGGAGGGTATTGACCTATTGGATACAGATAAGGAGTTCCAGGCCTTACCAACGTTGTTTGAGTACAGACAATGCCCAGTGGATTTGACAAGTTTGTAGGCAGACAGGTGTTTTTGGTCACTGGATCGCAATGACTGACTAGGAACATATTTGTGGAGAATGGCATTTAGTGCTGGACAGGCAGATGTATGCTAGATAATTTTATAGATGATAAGAAGCTGTGTATATGTCAGTTGATGAGGCTATTCTAACCAACTTAAGATTTTTAGGGCTATGCAGTGGTGGGTTCTGAAAGAGGTATTTTCTGCAAATTTAGCAACTTTGTTAGAGCTTTGTTCAAGTTATAATTTTTGTGAAGCCTGGAGGTTAGTAAGGATGGAAGTGCCATAAAGAAGAGTGGGGAGGAGATAAGTAGTAGCAAGTGTAGTTTTAGTTGTGGCTTTGAAAAGCTCTGTAAAGCATCTCTAGTGTTTGATGAAGTTTTTTAATGCAATTTTGTATATGCAGGTCGAATGTAAAATTATCACCAACTATCACCCCTAATAATTTGCTATGGGAAGTGTATGTATTATCAAGAGAGAGAGAGAGGACATTGAATTTTGTTTTTTTCATGAGAGAGGGATTTTGGGGGGAAAATAGTAGTTTGGTCTTTTTTGACTTGAGCATGAGTTGTAAGTTATGAAACCATTTCAGTGTCTGTTAAAGTTTCCTGAGTAATATTTTGGAGGTGTACCATGTTTTCAGATGTGCAAATGAGAGTGGAAGAATCTGTGTATTGTACTAGTGTGGCCTGTTGTGTGGATGTATAGAGGGTGTTGGTGCAAATGTTAAAGAGGATGGGACCACGGATGGAGCCTTGTAGTACACCAGTGGTGACTGGAGGTAAGGAGAGAGTGTAGAGTGCCATTTTACTGACTGATACCTACTGGACAGGTAGCTTTTGAACCACAGAAGAGTGAGATGAGACAGACTTATTGAGGACATTTGAAGTACAAGTTTGCTGTGACAAACTGTTGAAGGCTTTAGACAAGTCTAGAAATAAGGAGGAGACTAGTGTGCCATTATCTCTAGCTTTATTGACAATAATTATACAGGTTAGAAGGGCAGTGCTAGTACTATGGGAGGGACAGAAGCCATGTTGTACAGGGAATAGGAGCTCTTCCTGCAGGAGATAGTCTAGCAAATGTTTTTAAATACATTTCAACTATTTTGGTGAAGTTAGATAAATATAACTTTGTAAAAAAATGTTATTAGGGATCACTTTGAATTTTTCACCTGTACTATTATGTAACTAATGTATTCATCAACTCTGTTTAAGGAATCATTTGATAGTATTGTAGGTAGAGTCTGATGAAGTCTTTTAAACTGTAAAAAGAAAGCAAATATGCTTAACCATCCAGAAATTTTATTTGGAAAAGTATTGCATGCTGGAATGACTTGTTTCTATTTCATTTATTTATTTATTTATTTTGCATTTTGGGGTTGACAGGTAGATAATTTGCTGTGTGTTTTTTAGTTATTTGTCATGCTCAGATAGCCAGCTTGGCTTCTCAGGTATTGTACCCTACATTTTTTTTAACTTCACAAGGAGCTAAAGGAGGTTAGATTGATTTAACTTTACTTATGCAGGGTATTAAACGGCAAGAGCTTATATATTCCAATATGGTAACTACTAGCTTGGCTCAAGTGAATGTTAGATCTACGCAAGTATATGTGTAAAGTGCCTTAGATGACAGTAGTTGACTTTTTGGAAATTATTAATAAAAATAATACACTGAATGCTTAGTTTCAAAATTATTTTCACTTCAATTAGGTGTCGGCAGGTACAGACAGGAGTATTTTTAATCTGCTTCAGCATTTTTAAAAGAAGCTATTCAATTACCATTTCTTACAAATGGATAATTATTATTTCAGGGAGTCACAAACCAAGTCCAGGAAGATGAGGTGCCCAAAACTAAACCAAGAAACAGGAAAAAAGCACCAGCCAGCCGTAACCACCTTAAAACATTTAATGTGTTCCACAGCAAGCAAAGCACAACACAGTACACAATGATAACACTGAAATTACTACCAGTTCGTTTTCATCTCCAACTTCATCAGAAAAATGCTGACAATCCAAAACCTCCCCATTTATACCTTTGCACACTGCCAAAACTTAAAATAATGTGACACTGAATTCAGTTTTAACCCTTTCTTAAGCATACCATGTATAAATATGATGCTTGTAAATAGTATAATTTTATTAACAAGGGTTCCTATGTATCAGTGGTCACACATTCAATAACAATATCTTCTTCTGATGCAAGTAATTGAAAAAGTACGGGAGCTGTTTATCTCACCAGATGTCTCTCATGTGAGGCATGTTATATTGCCATAAGACTGAAAAGCTACTTAACCAGATACATTATTAACAACTTTATTATATTAAGAACCTTGTGGCTACTAATGCTTTGTTAAGCATTCTACAAAATGAAAAGATCGTAATAATTTTCTGTTTTTTGTTGTGGAAAAGGTAATTATTTCATCATGGGATATTTCTGTGCAGACTTTTTAAAATATAAGGAACTGCAATAATGCCTCAATACCCCTTGGGATTGATGATTCCTTACCAGTCAACAGTGTTCTTAGACTAAGTGTGCCATGTTAGAAATGCATTTTTGCTTAGATGTTGTAACACTTAAATATTGTAAGATTAAAGTTTATATTTATTAATAAATAATACTTAAATATTGTAAGGTTAAAGTTTATATTCTCTTTGTGCATTTTAATGTGGTTTACATATTTATTTATTTATTTTGTAATCACAAAAGTTTTTTTAGTATTATTAGGGATATCTTTAAACTGGTCAGCTGTAACATCAGGTGACTAATATACCCATCAACTGTATATAAGTAATTGTTTGTTGTTGTTGTATTTAAAGTCTGATGAAGCCTTTTAAATGGTTAAAAGAAGGTGAAAGCACTTAACCATCCATATATGAATTTTGTTTGGTATAGTTTCACATCATGGATCAAAGTGTTGCCCTTGCTTGTTTATATTTTTATTTTTTGCTTTCTGATTTTAATAAGCTTAGTCAGCCTTATTGGACAATTTAGAAAGAGTATGAGCTGCAATGCTTTGTGATCTAAGAGGATAGCAGACTATAACTGCTACAGCGTAACTCCTGACATAGGTCAAAAACTAAGATGAAGAAGTTTCTGAATGATACTGCACAGAAGAAAGAATGTTATTTTAATAATTTATTTATCTAATGTTTACATTATTTCTCTGGGACGATTAGCTGGTCAAGTGATGCTTTTCAGTCATTATCTGGGACACAAATAGAATATCATACAGGAATATATAACGTTTACAAGTGTACTGCAGTATGGTTACATGTTGCTTGGTTACAACTAAACCACATTTGTGTTTAACTTAGTGAAGTGCGTGTAATAAATAAAGCATATTTGCATTATTTATTTGTTTCTGTAAAGTCAATAGCACACCTCCAAGCCAGACCTTAGCCCCCTCCCTCTCCCTCCCTCCTATATTTTCTCTTGAGCCTCTTTAATTCTCTCTGACATTTCTTATTTTTCTCTCTTCTACTTCTGTCTAAAGTGTCTCTTCCCTAATTGTCTTCATTCGTCTCCTTCCTTCTGACCTGTTTATACCTTATCTTCTGACTTTGCCTAGCATTGCTCTCTTGGCTAACCCTGAACTTCCTTTGCTCTCTTTACCTCACATTCCCTTTCTTGTTAGTCAGTTCATATATGCACCTTCTTTTTCTTCTACTTTGGTTTTCTAAAGATTGCAATTTCAGCCTTCTATTTCTGCTTTACACATTGTTTCTCTTCACTTTTGCTGTTTTTGGAAGCCTGGTCCAACCCGCTCCTTTCACCCTTACTACACTCGGATTCACTCCAATCCTCCTACCCTACCCCCATTCCCACCCACCCCAGTTCAACTTCCTTTATAGCTACCCCCTTAATCCCTCCCCTTTCCTAAGCCAACCTCCTGTGACTCTAACCTATCAAAATTCCCTCCTACCTTTCTTCCTCCTATCTTTCTTAACTTTTACTATCTCCACCTATCTATCCCCCACCCTTCCTCTCACTTTACTCCACTCCTACCCTATCTTTAGCTAACCACCTTAATCCCTCCCCTTCCCTAAGCCAACCTTCTTTATCCCTTTCTTATTCTGAACCCCCTCTCACCATTACTTCCCCTCTACCTTTGTTAACTCTTACTAGTCTTCACCTCTCTATTCCCATCACCCCTCCTTTCACTTTATTCCCCTTCTACCCTTTCTTAACTCTTTTTATTCTCTACCTATTCCACCCTACTCTTCACCTTCTTTTACTCACACAGTCTTTCTTTCACTCGCACTCCATATTTTTCTTACCCACTATTACATTGGCATAAACTACCAATATGCTTATTACTCGTCTCTCATCCTCTTTGCACCCCTTCATCATTTCCACTCTTCTTCTTCTTCTTCTACTCTTCTATAACCTAACCTCTTACCACACTCAACTAACCCACCTACCCTGCTCTCCAACATCCTCTTATACCATCACGCACTTTGAAACCCACTTTTCCTATTCCATATCTCCCTCACTTTTTTCCAGTACAGAATTTACTCTGCCCAAAATTAAACTACCTCCTATTATTTATCTACTCTACAGAAGAAAACACAAATATAGCTCTCCCTATATCTTTAAATTATTTCATCTTCACCTTTTCAACACCCTTTTACTCTCTGGAGATGTTCACCCTAATCCTGGTCCTCAAACTAAGCTATCTGCTCCTAATATTCCTCCACAAATCCCTCAGTTCACTCCTAACCTAATTTCAAAATATCTCTCCTTCTACTCTATCAACATCCACAGTATCCTTAACAAGGTAACAGAATTTCACTCATCGATAGCTCAATACTCCCCCTACATAGTCTCTCTGAGACTTGGCTTAACCCACACAACACAGACAATTAACTTCTGCCCCAGGATATAACATTCTGCACCTTGATAGAACACATAAAAAGGGAAGTAGAGTTACTATTCTGTACTCAGACTTCATTTCTCTTACCCCTCTTGTTAACCCTCCTCCTTCCGTTTACCCTGCTGAGCTTCTAATTGCTAACTTTAAACCTAACACTCACAAAACCATAACAATTGTTGCCATTTATATTCCACCAGGTGATAACATATCCCTACTTAAACAGATTCTCAACAGATGTCAGACTATATACCCAATGAGACCATCACAACAACCGGTATACTCTGTGTTCTAACTCCCCCTACCAACTATATTAACCTTTTTGGCTGTACACAACTTATTTCATCTCCCACTTTCCACCACAAACCTACCAATACTAGTTCTATTATTGACTGGATTTTAGTCTCTTACCCTAACATGGATCACAACCCAGAAACTCTACCTGACTCCATCAGTGGTCACTGTCCTGTAAGAGTCCTCTGTCTTTCTCCTCATATTTTTAGACCCCACAAATTCAAAGAATGCTGGAAACTAACTACCTTCAACCCTGGAATATTTAATTTAGCTCTCTCAGCTATAGATTATTTTATTTATTTTGCATTTGTTAACTGGGTTGGTCCAGCTGGGTAGGAATTTACCCTTTTTCAGTGGAGACCCGAGGGGAAAAGCCCCAAACAGACATACAAGTAAAGACAAGTTTACAATAATACAGAGCAAAATAATGTCAAGAATACAATGGATTAGAAAAAAATAATGTACTCCATGGAATTAATCATAGCTATATATAAAAATATAATAATAATAAGGTTGTAAAAGGAAAAACAATGACAATAAATCTAAGAGGTATGCAGTAAGGGAATTAAGGTTATATGTAATCATTTGAAAATAATATGGCATTATTAGATTAGTGGCTAGAAGGAGAACTTGTGCATGTGCTGGGGACCTCAGATCTGAGGATGAAACTAGTGCAGGAGTAAAAAAAAAAGAGAAATGTGTATGTACAAGGGGCATCAGATCAGAGGAAGAGATGGTACAGAAGAAAAAGTAGTAGAGTAGGGACGTAGTGATCTTGAGGGAGGGTGTAAAAGGGAGAGCAGTTAGATATAGTAAGTTATAGAAATAGGAAAGGTTTTATAGATCAGACTTAGTGGTAAAGTGGGTATAGTGAGAGGGAGGGGTTAAGTAGAGTGGTTGCAGGTACATATAGGGTTGTTATGGTCCTTCGTCTTTACCTTACCTCTTGATGAAGCTGTGTCTCAATTTAATTTAATTTTCCTTAATACACTTAACTCCCTTGCCCCTACTAGAACTGCTGGAGTTAAATCCCACAACTCCCCTTGGTTAACCAACTCTACCTGGTCTCTTATACAAAAAAGTGATTCTGCTTGGAAACTCTGGTCTAAGACTAAATCTCCCTCAAATTTCCAAAGATATGGAGAACTTCATAATCTCACTAAAAATTATTGATGATAAAAGAAACTTCTACCAACAATCTTAGACCACTCAGTCTAGAAATCCTAAAAAAGTCTGGAATTCTATAATTCAAATTCTCTGTCCAGGAAATTCTTCTATACCTAATCCCTGCCCTAACAATATACCCCCTGAAACTACATCCATTTTCAATTCTTACTTCATTGACACCATAAGTAAACTTATGCAGACGTCTAACCCATCACATCTCTTACCACACACAGCTCCCAATCAACAACCCCCCTCCTTCACACTAAGGCCAGTTCCTACACGCTACATTAAAAAAACTTCTCAAACTTAAAACATGCTCCCCATCAGCTGATAATCTTCCCTCTTTCTTTGTAAAAAAAACTGCTGCTACATCTCTAGCATACCCTGTCTCCATGCTCATAAACTGCTCTATCACTGAATCAACTGTACCTACTCGTTGGAAAAAAGTTCTATACTATACCCATTCACAAAGGTGGAAATTACACAGAACTTTCTAACCTTCGATCTATTGCTATACTTTCGCCCCTCTCAAAAATGCTCGAACACTGCATCTACAAACAACTCATGGCCCATCTCACCCAAGGGAGCCTAAACACCCCTGCCCAGCATGGCGTCTGCCCCCATCATAGCACTTCTACTTTTCTCATTTCCTTTACCAATACCATTTCCCCAGCCAGAGATAATAATAAGCTTGTGTCTTGTCTTTTCCTAGATTTGTCAAAACCCTTTGATACTGTTTCCCATCCTATACTTCTCTCTAAGATACCCCAACTCAGCCTTTCCTCATCAATAATCTCCTGGTTTAACAGCTACCTTTCTGATCAGCAGCAGTCCATTAAATGTTTCTACATTTCCCCCTATCAAAACTGGTGTCCCACAAGGTTCTATTCTTGGATCTCTTCTTTTTAATATTTTTACTAATGAACTACACAAATCCTGTCCCTAGTCTTCCTTCATGCAGTATGCTGATGACTCAACCATTATATCTATAGCTGACAACCCTACTGAACTACTGACTCTCACTAAACTTCTTTCAATTACACAGAAACATGGCTTACTAATAATAAACTAATACTCAATCCCAAAAAGACAAAACAATTTATCTTCCTCCCAAAATCCGTCTACCACCTCAAGGCCTCATTTAACATTCTTTCATTGAACAATACTAATATCATCCCTGTAAGTCAGACTAAACTCCTTGGAGTAATTATAGATAATCAGCTGAAATTAGACATACATCACGCTGTTGAGAAAACCCATCAAAATCTTGGCTGTCTATATAGAAACAAAAGGTTCCTCACCCTTACCTCCCGAATCTCATTGGCCATTGCTTACCTTATTCCCAACCTTTTCTATGGTTTACAAATATTTACAAATATTCAGTCTTCTCTTCTCACTAAACTTGAAACTACCTATAACAAAGTGGCTAGATTTGCTGCTAATCTGCCATCCAGATCACATGACTGTAATGCCCTCAGGTTACTTAATTGGCTTGAGTTCCCTAACCAACTGAAAGTTACTCACTTACTCCTTATCCTTTCCATCATCAATAAACCTTCTTGCCCTAACATGTCCTCAGTAGTTTCATTTTATATCCCTCCTCGACAACTAAAGAGCTCTTTTCAATATTTGTTACAGATTCATAAAGCTAAAAAAAATCTGTTCGACAGAACCTATATAGAACTCACCGGTCATTCAATGGAACAAGCTTCCCATGATCCTGAAATGCATACCCGAAGTCCACAAATTTAAGAGATCTCGCAAAGAACATCTAAGCCAGATTTGGATTTGTCACTGCAACCACCCTACCTGAACTGTGACCTTTAACCTTTCTCTTCTCTCTTTTTACTCCTCTCGCCTTCCTAACCCTGTATTTCCTTCTTTTGCACTGTTTCCTTCTCCAACTAACCTGATTTATTCTCCCTATTTATTTATCTGACTCTCTTCTTATTTTCTTCTCTTCTTTGCTTTAGACTTTAATTTTACTATATCTTAACCTTCTATTAATAAATGTACCTTCTGCTAACAATAATCTGTTTCTAATCTACATACTGAATGTTCACTATTTAATATTTCATATGTCTATGCCACCAGCATGATTATCTTTTATTCTTTTGCTAACATGTTTGCATTTTAAAGTTATTGTAACTTGTATTTTCATTTATATACATATTTGTACTGTGGAGCTTTTCTCCCCGGGCCTCCACTGAAAAAGGGCTCTGTCCCAGTCAGACTATCCCTGTCAACAAATGTCAAATAAATAAATAAATACAATGGTTAGAACTTCCCCAACAATTAACCTACACTCAACTCATCCATCGCCTAGTATACCAGCCAAATAGAACTCCAGCCTTTCAACTACTCCAACCATATGCAAACACTCAACAACTCCAATCCTCGCACAATACAGTTCTTCAAGTGTCCAAAACTAACAACAGTGCTGGGGACTCCCTTTACTCTCGCCACATTTCTAAAATCTAGATCACAATTCCCCAACATATTCTAAACATTACCAGCCCAATGCAATTAAAAAAACAGCTAAAAACCACCTCTCTAGAAAATGGCTCTGCTCCTGTATCAGTCCAAGCTAATTTGCTTATGCATGCTTCTCTCCTGCATACTTTCTTCTTCCAAAATAGTCACCATTAGAGACCCCTTATCTACATATCCATCTCCTCTCCACTATTCTACCACCTTTACACCCCCTCCCATCAGTCTAGGTTAACAGAGCTAAGAGCACCAACCAGATACAGATTCTAAGAGAATACAATTATTATTGTCAGAATGCAAATTCACAAAATCAATGTATCATGTACCTATCTTCCAAAAATGTATAAGTATAAATCCATTTGTATGTAATTCCACACCTGCTTTGGGGGGAAGAAAAGGGCAGGATGATTTCTAATCTTCTCCTATTGCTACTGTAAACTCTGTAACTGTGCCTGTGATATATATGATTCAACAATTGTCAATGGATATACGTAACCATGTTTTGTAATGCAATTGTCAATATATATTTTTACTTCTGAGCTTTTCTGCCTGATACTCCACTGAAAATGGGCTTCCACCCAGACAGCCTATCTCAGTAAACAAATGTAAAATAAATAATAAATAATAAATAAATGTGAAAGTGAGGAGTTATATATGATTCTTTAGAGAAGACATTGGACAAAAACTTTACTACATTGCACTGAGTAGAAATGTGCAGGCGGTGCCTGATTCAAAAAATCCAGCAACACAGTGCAACCAGCTGAGAGAACATGGTCAGCCCTGTTATATGCTAATGAGTGTAAAATGACATGTTCCGTGTGATAATGAGCCAAAACAATATGGCAGAGTAATTCTGAAATGTTTAAATGCCACTCTGCAGTACTGCACTGGCTTCAGATCTGTTCACAACCATGTATGTATGCTGAAGCAGCATAACTTAGAGTATGATGCCAGGGGTTGCCGCAACTATTGTAAATGTGTGTCTGCAAGAAGTTTTTATAGCAGCCGCCACTACCAATGATGCATAATGTTACACCTGAAGGCTCCAGATAATCTGAACATGGTTAACATTTCATGCCCTCCATGACTAGGACATAGTGGACCATTACCGAGTGGACAGGGACACCATGCGACAAACAGTGCACTTGTGTCAGCCTTGTCTGCAACCCCATGGCAGTTCTGGAGTACCCATCCCACTGGATACAAAGATGTGTGTTGCTTTATGTATATTAGCTACAGAAACTTTCCAGTGACCTACTGGGGAAACATTGGGGGTTACACAAGCATCTGCCTTGAGAATACTCCATCATTTCCTCAATGCCATGCTTCAGCATGTAGGGGAGCTTTCATGGTTCCCACATAACCCAAAGGAGAGAACCAACTCTATGTTGAACTGCTATACTATAGTGCATTTCCTTGAGGTACTGGAGCCATAGGCTGCACCTACATTGAAATAAGCACCCCACCTGATGAACTGGGAAGGAGGTACATAAACCACAAAGGACAGCACTCAATCAATATTTATGTGCTCCGTAATGCACTGACCATCATCTACAGTGTGTCTGCGTGTGCAGCCCACCCAGACAGAGGCATCTTATGGGTGATGTTAAATATGCCTTGGAACACTGGCTTATGACACTGCTTAGAAGTCCAAACTAATCATGGCTGCAGCAGTGCCCTAAAGCAAACTGGAAACTTCATAGAGCTTGATTTGGGGCTGAAAGTCAAGGGTTTTCTGCCTGGACACATCTGGTAGTGCCCTGCAGTGTGAACCTACCATCTATGCCACAATACTTACCACATGTGCTATGTTACTTATTATAATAATAAGGAAGCAGTTACAGCAGGATGGCCTCTTGCAGGGACTGAAGTTCCCAGCATGGCATGCAGCAGCAGATGAGACAAATGAAAAGTCAGAGGAGGAGCCAGCAGGAAGGGATAACCATGCCAGGTAGAGCTGGGCACAATACACCGTTCCACCATGGCATTAAGAAAGAAGCAACAAATTGCACATAGCTTTACAACATAAATATACAGGAGTTAAGCAGATACAAAATAGAAAAAATGATGCATGCAAAAATACCAGACTGTGCTTACCCATGCATAGGCCAGCCATGCTGTGCATCAGACATAGGCAATCCAAGTACCAATGCACACAGTGCAGGGCACCATTGTCATCATTTGCACAGGGCACAAGGGAGTCCAGGAGGGCATGTCTTTCACAGGGATGAGTATTAATGCTGAGCTTTGTAAAAGAATAAGTACATTTATGGCTAGTGTGAGAACTTGCTTGGGGAGGTTAACGTGAAAGGGCCAGGCTCCATGGGCTTGTGCAATGTGCAGAGATGGAGGTGGTGTGTGTATGTCTGTCTATCTGCAGGGACACAGCCTCTGCAAGTTGTGCAGTACTGGCTCTAGGCCTTCTGGACATTTCCATGGCATGCAAGATAGAGAGTTCATCTTCCTGTATATGCCCCCACCCCACCCCAAGAGCTGTGTCAGCCAGGAGTTGCAATGGCTTTCCTTGACCAAGGCTAGTGTTGGTGTGCTACCTGACCATAACCAGTATCTCCTGGAAGATGCGCCAGCTGAGCATGACCATGCAGACATGCCCTGCCCCCAAGAGCTGTGTCAGCCAGGACTTGCAATGGCTGTCCCATGACCTAGGCTAGATGTTGATGTGCTACCTGACCATGACCAGTATCTCTTGGAAGATGTGCCAGCTGAGCATGACCATGCAGACTTACCCCAACCCCAAGAGCTGTGACAGCCAGGAGTTGCAATGGCTGTCCCATGACCTAGGCTAGTGTTGGTGTGCTACCTGACCATGACCAGTATCTCCTGGAGGATGCGCCAGCTTAGCATGACCATGCAGACATGCCCTGCCCCCAAGAGCTGTGTCAGCCAGGAGTTGCAATGGCTGTCCCATGACCTTGGCTAGATGTTGGTATGCTACCTGACCATGACCAGTATCTTCTGGAGGTTGGGCCAGCTGAGCATGACCATGCAGACAGCATCTCCTGAGAGTAGAGACATCCATGATTGATGTTGCAGTAAAAATGCTTGTACTGTGGAAGCAGGATCTTGCTCATCCATGCCCAAGTAACATCTGAGGACACAGCAATTTTGATAATTAGAGCTCATCTCATTGCTGCTTCTGCAGCGCTCCAGTTGTGCGATAAGCAGGCCTAATAAACAATGACATGTACAACGTGATGCAATCCACGTCTAACTGCCTGCAGGTGGCTTTGTGTACCTGAGGTGTGTATAACAGAGCAGGACTGAGGGACTTGTCATCTAATAATTAACTATCTGAGGATGGAGTCACTGTAGAGCAGATATTGTCATTAGCAAATGAAGGGATGGAAGGATGTGTTTCTCACCATAATGTGCTATTGGAGCCATAATAATACAGTACCCATAATTCATTAGTTTGCCATTCATAACACTAATGAGGTGCTCATTGGTGCTTGTCATTGTCTGTATGTTGAGACACATGAGACGTTATTTGGACACCAATTTCCCATCATTTTTCCTAATATTGTTGAAAATGAGACTACTATGACTGTAAAAGGTCAGGGCAGTGATCCTTTTAGAGCACAGATGTGTTGTGAGCAGGAGCCCAAGATTTTTCTGTACATCCTCCGTAAGCATTACAGTTGTAGGATCCTGCAGGAGGGCTATACCAAGTCACAATGGAAAAGCAGTGCCTAGAATAGTTTAGCTAAGGCTGTCACCTGTGCTACTGGAATCCCTTGCAGAGAGGAACAGTGCAATCACCCCTACAGTGACTTGATTCAAGGGAAGCCTGTAAATATACCATCCTTTAGCTAAACAAATAACCTGCCAGTTCATACCACCATCCAATTTTTCATTATGCCTTTTTCATATCTCCAGTTCCTGCAGAGATGCAATGCTGTAGGAAGGTGCATAGGAGCAGGCTGGAGCACCTAAGAGAGTGCCGGGGGAGTACACATGTTATTGTGAAAAATGTATCAGTTGTATGTATTAAAAATAATTCTGTATAACATTTATTCCTACCACCTCAGTTATACCCAATTGGCTCTAGCCCACAAACTAATCTTTAAATGCAACACCTGCCCAGCAGTTTGCTCCATTCTACAAACCTATATTCCAACCCGAACTCTTAGATCCTCCAACAAACATAGTCCATGTTGGCGTGAATGACTTGAGAAGTACCTCCCTGGACTATATGAAGAGAGATATGATCAAGCTCACTGAATATGTGTTCCAGGCAGGTATGTTCCTAGCCTTAAGCAGTATTCTACTATCACTCAGAATGATGCCTCAATAAAAACAGAAAATGATTGACTTTAACAATTGGCTTAGTTTCTGGTGTCATTCCAAAGGGATCCAGTAATTGACAGCCTGGAATGACATGATTGACAAACCACAATGCTTCGCCAGAGATGGCCTGCATCTGTCTCCCTTGGGCTTCAGGCTCCTGCCAAAGGGTCTTGCCTCCCCCATAGTACCTTTTTTTTGACAATGACATGAGGTTAAAACTACCAACATGAAAACTTCATCAAAACATAAATTAAAGGTCATGCTGCTAATCGCTAGGAGTCTAAACATGAAACTGCACTCATTGTAAACATTCTTAACCCTGGAAGATGCTGACATTTGTGCAGTTACAGAAACCTGGTTCAAAGCTGTGAACGGTACCCCAGCCATACCAGGTTACTCATCCTATCTTACATTCAGACCCCAAACAGTGGGCAACAAAGCAAAAGGAGGTGGATTTGCAATATATATAAAAGACATACACACCTCCAGGCTGGTCAAACAGTATGGCACAAAGGAGACACTGCAGGTGCAGTTAACAATTAACAACACCCCTATTCAAACCATAGCTAGCTGTAGATCCCCAACTTTGACTAAAAATGCCCACTCCTCTTATCTGGACCTCTTTGAATCTATCAAGATTCAACCCTTTACCCTAATCCTGGGCAACTTTAACTATCCAACCGTAGATTGGAAGAAATACTCATGCCAAAACACAACTGTCCAGAGATTCCTTGATTTCGTCACTGCAAATGCCTTGGATCAGTTGGTTGACACCTCCACAAAAGGTGAAAATATCCTGGACTTGTTATTAACCAACATGAGTAACCAGTGCAGCATCCCTACAGTATCATAATCCCTGGTAAGATCAGACCACAAAGCGGTCACTTTTGAAAACATCATCTCCCCCGACTCTCCCAACAAGGGTCAAAAAAAAAAAAACTTCTCCAAAGCTGATTACATCCTCCTGAGGGAAGGTATAAACAACTTCACAGACCCCTCCCCCTACATAGGAACTGGCACATATGTCCAAACCAACAACAAAGTACTATACGAGCATTTATATAGCTGCATGGAAGCAAGAATACCCAACAGGACAAAATCATCTGCCTCAAGGAAGAATAAACCAGTCTGGTGGACATCTACAATAAATAAAGTCTATAATAAAAGGAAAAAAAATTGCTGTCCAGGACCAAGAAGGAGCAGGTACCTAATTGGAAGCAATCTCTCCTTAGCGTGAACAAGCAAATAAGAGCACTTGTGATATCCTCCAAAGCAAACTTCGAGCCCATACTGGCCACATCTATTAATCTGTCTGATGTTCTCGTTATTCTACATTCCGGTATTATCATACCATCGTGCCTTTCCACCCTGCTTTGTTAAGCAACTCCCTTTGTACTCTTCTGTTCTGTTGACATAGTAAAACCTCCACTCCACCCTTAACCATATATATATTACATCGGCATTATCAATGTCGTTTTCTCTTCACTTGTGCGAATTTGTAATGACTAAAAGAGGTCCTCGTGCACATCCTATGTTCACCTCTGCTGCTCGTACTGTCATCTGACTGTGAAGTGATCTAACACAATCTGGCTATCAGTCAGTGCTTGAGGCCAGGATAAGGAGCTACTCCTTGCACTCCATGGCCTTGCCACATGGACAGATAATAAGCAATGAGGCTTGCCATAAATAGTGGTGGCTTGGTCATGGACGGAGCATTACTGAATCTCTGGGATTGTTTAATAATTATTCCTTTTTGATAAAACCATAACAAAAAATGAGAAATAATAAGAATACAGAAACGGAGAGGATACTGAGATAAGAATACAGAAAGTGAGAGGATACTGAAAGACTAAAGTAGTCTGCAGTAATGAGTGAGTGGGTCTGGTAAAGTAATGAAATGTCAATCCTTGAGAAGTGTTTTCTGTAAGTTTAATGTAGCTTGAGAGTTACCTAGAACTACTTTAAGGAGGACTTATTCAAGTTTTGAGATGAGGGCACTCTTTGTTATGGCAGACATGATACTAGGCGTCCCACTCATTGAGATGGATTTGGGAAAACTAGCCTTTTTGTAAATCAGTGGTAAACAATCATGTGCTTTTTACTAAATTAATGGGCAATTAAAACAAGGATTAAACATTCCCGTGATAAAGAGATGAAGATTTTAAGGTAACTCAAGCAGCAGTTATTCATTTAATTCAATCATTCATGTATTCATTTATTCATTCTCCAGTACCGACTTCTTTCTATTCATGGTCTAGGTGGGGCTAGAAGCTATCCTGACAATCAGTGTGCAGTTGTTATAAAAACAAATCTATTTATTTCTTGTATTTTGTGTAAGTATTGCATGTTAAGTTGCCGCTACCTTGCTGATGTCCAGCCAGTTTATCCTGGATGCAGGTGGGTATAGTTTGTGCCTCCCTTTTCCTGGTTTCTGCGTTCCTATTCCCGGGTTCAGTCTTGACCCAGTCTTTTCCTGGTTTCTGCGTTCCTATTCCCGGGTTCAGTCTTGACCCAGTCTTTTCCTGGTTTCTGCGTTCCTATTCCCGGGTTCAGTCTTGACCCAGTCTTTTCCTGGTTCCTGCGTTCTTATTCCCGGGTTCAGTCTTGACCCAGTCTTTTCCTGGTTTCTGCGTTCCTATTCCCGGGTTCAGTCTTGACCCAGTCTTTTCCTGGTTTCTGCGTTCCTATTCCCGGGTTCAGTCTTGACCCAGTCTTTTCCTGGTTTCTGCGTTCCTATTCCCGGGTTCAGTCTTGACCCAGTCTTTTCCTGGTTTCTGCGTTCCTATTCCTGGGTTCAGTCTTGACCCAGTCTTTTCCTGATTTCTGCGTTCCTATTCCCGGGTTCAGTCTTGACCCAGTCTTTTCCTGGTTTCTGCGTTCCTATTCCTGGGTTCAGTCTTGACCCAGTCTTTTCCTGGTTTCTGCGTTCCTATTCCCGGGTTCAGTCTTGACCCAGTCTTTTCTTTACTGTGAGAAAAGAGTTTGTACTTCTTTACATATCTGCATGGGTTGCATCCATTTTCAGAAAGGTACCACATTAACAGAAAAATCTATAATTAAGGATATTAATAGTTAATGTTAAACACTTTGTTAGATCTCCCACTGTAAATGAATCACAACAGTAAATGTGTACTTCTTGGTGTTACTAGTAGATAACCACAAAAATGTACGTCTGCTTATTTAGATAAAACACTGAGGTGTTACGCAGTAGTCATGTAACCTACTTGAACAAACACATCTCACAGTATAACAAAAATAAAATGTGTGTACCTTACCATCTATTCATCTAATTCCTGCTTCTTCCTGAGTGTTAATGACTATTCCTAACACTTTAGCTACTAACTCACCATCTCGCTTCCAGAATGTCTTCAGTTGTTTTCATTTCTTAACACTTGTGTCTTTTCTCAGCATGACTTCTTAATGTGAATACTGTCCAGATGCTTCTTTTCTATTGCCAGGCAACAGCATAGCAATCAAATGCGTAGGTCTGATCAGTAAAACAACATGCTCAGCTGACACAAGAGATACGCATGCAAACTGCAGGCTCGCTGTGGTAGACGTCAGTGGGTCGCTGGTCTGTGAGAACACAAGAGGTGAGTTTGTTGTTTTTGTTTACCATATGTATCCCTCTATATATTAACTTATTTCAAAGGGACATTACTCCCAAGTGACAATGGGTATCCATTATATTATTATAAATGTAATAAATAGCTGTTAAAAATAAATAGCTAACAGTCTAATGTTGTATTAGCACTAAAGAAAATTGCAAATCTGTGCCAGCAATATGTTAAGAAGGACACAGGGGAAAATACATTTCTAGCAGCATACAGCAGACATGACATTCTATAAAAATAATTGAATACTGTTAATTTGTCCCATACACGGTCTGTATAAGGCAAATATCACTGATCAAAGTTTGAGTCAGTTGTTAGAGGTCTGTTCCTTGTCTTGGTTCATTTGTAATGAATGGTAGGATAAATGCATGAAAATTCTCCGAACTCAGGAACATAAACTAAAAAATGAAAAGTGAATAGCAAACAAGAATTTCAAGTTTAAATTTGTCAATATAAAATATTGAATACAAACCATATAGAAATGATATGTAACAAAAGGGTTTTGCACTGAAATAAAGGCATGGCCAACAAGATTTGTACTTTCACCTGTGTTAAATCAGTAGAAATAATTGTTAATGTGTCTAATCAGACCCGTTCAAAAATAACCCTGTAGTCCCTCTGCCGTGCTATAAAATTCGACGCAATCTATGTTAGAATGAATCACTGTAATAGTACTGTAACTCTCTCTAACACTGCTGATTTACATTTTATGCACTGCTATACAATATATGGATTTCTTTTGCCAGCTCTATATTATGGCATTATTCAATTGCTACATTACTGATATGCTCTGTTCACACAGTAGTAACATATGCTTTCTTTTCACAGTAAAACATTGTACTACGTGTATCTGTAATAAAATAAGTTGGAATTCAGATAACTACCAATTAACAAATATGCAAGGCCAAAAGGAAAGAAAGATGCTTTATGAATATAAAATTTACAGTGTTCGTCAAACAGCAGGTTCAAGACTGAATGAAACCAGGGTATTCAGAAGAAACCCACATGAATATATAGAGAAAATGAATGTCCCGAAGATAGTAAATGGAGATCAGCAACAAAACACCAGACCCTATGGTTGTAATGCAATAGAACACCTCACTGCAACACACCTTAAAAGATGTTCAATAAACATGGATTCAGTAGCTAGACACGGTTGCCTGGTCAACAGACACTAAAGGTAAATTCAAGGGGTGGAAGACCATGATTCTAAACAACAGCCAATGGACATTAGCTCTAGAGGTGGGCAGGCGAGTCTGGTTAACATTTACTGAACCCATTCAAGGTGTGGAGATGACATGGCCTTCAACAACAAGCACTGAACTGGATATTTGGAACTGGGGATGACCTTTGGCAAAAAAGAATAAATGTGAATTCAGAAGATGGCAGATGCCATGGGGAAATAAATGTGAAAGTGAGGCTGACCCTTAATGGCAAGCACTAAAACGATTTTGGAAATTGGAAAGGAGTACCTTTAGATGGGTTAGGGCAGCACTTTCATAATTATTTATTTTATTTTTATTTATTTTAAATTTGTTAACCGGGAGTGTCTGACTGAGCCGAAAAGGCCCTTTTTCAGCAGAGGCCCGGGGAGAAAAGCTCCACAAAGAAAAATTACAGATACATTTAGTTAGACATGATCAGTATACACACAAATTACAAAAGACATGTTTTTACAGTGGTATGCGGCACATCAACAGTTACAGTGGAGAGAACAAACAAAAAATATTAATTTAAAAATAAAGGTAATTAATAGATTTGTGGTGTACAGCTGACATTTGGAACATAGGTAGAATACATACATAGTACACAGGTACAGTACATACATTGTAGATTAGCCAGTGTTTGTGAGTAAGATTGAAAACTATTATCAAGTACTCTAGATTTAGTATGTATACCTTATCCACTTTCACTAGCCTGGGGAGCAATCATGGCACTGCCAACTTTGCTTGAGATGTTGCCTGATGAGGTCTTTAAAGGAGGCTTTGGATGATGTGTTTTGAATGCTAGTAGGGACAGAGTTCCATTTTTTCGCCACTGAACTACTATATAGTGCATCTCCAAAGCTATTGTAGCTGTTGGTGACTTCTAGTAGTAGTTTGCTTGATGATCTAAGAGGCCTTTTGGCTGAGTGATGTTGTACTAGGTTTTTGGGGGCAGGACACTTATTGGGGAGGTAATAGAATGACAGAGGCAGAGCTAATTGTAAGTTAGGAGGTTGGGCAGTTCAAGCCAGTGGAGCTGTCTCAAAGCAGTACAGTGATGAGTTCTACATGAGCAATTTGCAGCAAAGCGGGCAGTTCTGTTATAGCAGGCTTCCATTTTGCTTAGTTCAGTTTTGTTGCGTTTAGTCAGAATGGGAGATGCATAGAGTAGGGTGTATAGAAGTTGGTAGCGAGCAATGGCTGATCTTGTGTTGTTTGATAAGAAATGGTTTGATACGGTAGAGTGATCCCAGTTTGGCATGTACTTTTTTAATAGTTAAGTTGAGATGACTATCAAATTTTAGGTGGGAGTCTACGGCTATTCCCAATAGCTTAGCCTGTGCCACTGGAGTGATTGGAGTAGCATTTGTGGAGTAGATAGTGAATTGACTGTTATCAGTGTTTTTGTTAGAACTGGTTATAATCATAAGCTGAGTTTTCTTTGGATTGAGGATAAGTTGGGCTTTGGTAAGGTAGTTTTCAACGTCAGAGAATGCTAGTTGAGTTGTTTGCAGGAGGGTGGGAATGTTTTTTGCAGCACAGATTAAGGTAGTGTCATCTGCATACTGAATGATAGATGCATGCTGTGTGGAGGTATGGAGGTAATTTGTGAAGACTGTGAATAGTAATGGTCCTAAGACAGAACCCTGTGGGACTCCTATAGTTATGGGCAGCTGAGGAGAGAGAGAATTTTCCCATTTCACAGCTTGGTACCTGTCAGTTAAGTAGCTTTGGAACCAGGTAAGAGTGGAATTTGATAGGCAATATTGGTTTAGTTTGTTTAGCAGGATTTGGTGTGAGACTGTGTCAAATGCTTTGGACATATCCAGAAAAAGAGTTGACACCTGTAGGCCTTCATTTTTGAGACAGTTTACTGTGTCTGTGAAGCAGAGGAGGGCTGTAGTGGTACTATGGGCAGGTCTGAAACCATGCTGAGTAGGTGACAGGATGTTGCTGTCTAGGAGATAGTTTAGCATCTGGGTATGGATGCATTTTTCTAGGATTTTGGCCAGGGGGGCGAGTAAAGCAATGGGTCTGTAGTTATTAAGTTCAGTGGAGGTCCCGCCTTTATGTATGGGTGTAACATAGGATATTTTCCAGAGTTTGGGCACATAGTTTTCAACAATTGATCTGTTTATGAGAGTGGAGACTGGGATAGCAATAGCATCTGCTGTAAGTTTCAAGAAATAGCTGGGGAGTAGGTTGGCTGCTGTTGATGAGGTTTTTAGTTTGGAGAGCATGCTTTTGATTGAAGTGGTGGAAACTGTTTTGAGGGTAAAGCTTGTATTAGTGTTATTTGTGTTGGGGGGTTAGTGAGGAAGGAACTGTCCTGTGATACTAAGGATAGAAGTGAGTTCACAAAGTGGGAGTTGAATTGTGTTTCGATGGGAACTTTAGTGTCAGGGGTGGTTGGTTTGGGGGTAGCCTTTTGGGTGGATTTTAGTAGCTGGTTTACACTTTTCCAAAATTTTTAGGGGTTGTGTTGGTATTTAGTTTGTAATGTTGTGTAGTAGGATTTTTTGTCCAGCCTAATGCATTTTTTTGCACGGTTGCGCAGTTCTTGGTATTTAGTTAGGCTTTGTGTTTCTTTGTTTTTTTTTATAGTAAAGCCAGGCAGTGTCTCTGGACTTGAGGATTTGTTTGGTTTCTTTACTGAGCCAGGGGTTTGTAGAGGTTCTAACCTTGATTTTACACAATGGAGCGACAGTGTCTAGGTGATGTAGAAATGTTTTGTTGAAATATGCTACAGCCTGGTCAAGTTGGAGGGTTTTTAGGGGGGGTCCATTCACAGTTACAGAGTAAAGTTTTGAGGACCTCAGGAGAGAATGTTTGTGTGTTTCTAGTGGATATATAGTTAGTGGTTTTGCATATGCTTGTTTTACAACGTATAAAGTGTATTATGTTGTGGTTACTTAAGGTGTCTGGGAGACTGCCTGTGTGAGGGTACAATGTAGGGTTGTTAGTTAGGACCAAGTCAAGGATGGATTCCCTTTTAGATTTTTTATCACATCTAGTTGGAATTTGGACAAGCTGCTGGTAGCCATGGAGATTTATTAGATTACTTGGTGGTTCTGATATACAGGTGAACCAATCTAGGTTGAAGTCCCCCAGAATAAGGGTTTCTTGTGAGTATGTGAAAGAACACCAGGATAATAAGTCTTCAAGGCTAGCAGGTGTATTACCAGGTGGACTATAGATCACAATTGTGGTGATGACCTTTTTAGGGTGAAGTTGAAGTTGTGAGATAAGTATGTCCCAATTATTGGGGGAGGGGTAGGAGTTTGGTAATTGACAGACAGTTAAGTTGGACTTGTACAGTAAGGCAGTTTCACCCCTTTATGAAGTGGTCTGTCTTGTCTAATGATATTGTAGCCAGTATGGAGAATGTCTGAGTTAGCTATGTTTTATTTAGCCAGGTTTCTGTTAAAGCAGCTATGTCTGGGGAGTAGTGTGCTATTGTGGCCTGGAGTTCAGGTATTTTATTCTTGATACTTCTAATATTAATATTTAGCATTAAAAGATGGTTGGTTTTGATGCTGCTGTTGATTTGCCCAGGGATGAAGAAAGTGGGGGTGTTATGTTCTGACATTTGTGTTGGAGCAGTTTGTGTTGGACAGGATGGATTTGGGCCTAGGTTGGGGTGGATATCCCCACTTATGGTGAGCCTGGAGTTAAAATGGTTATACAGATGTTGGAGTTTGGTGAGGAGTGTGAGAACGTATTGTGTTTTTTTGGAGTAGGAATGAGAGCATATGTGTTTAGTTCTGAATTGGTCAGTTATGTAGTTCTTGAACAATTGTGGGCAGATATTATTATAATGTGTGGTGTCTGTATATGAGAGTGCATAATGTAGTGTTGTGCTGCTAAGTTTAGGGATATTGCTAGAGTGATAACTTGTGATGTTGCAAAGAATTATGAGAAGACAGACTAGACTTAGTTGTGTGATAGTCATGGTTATAAAGTTTAAGCTGGTTCTAGGTGGAGAGTCTGAATAGCAATTATAGGGTTGCACTATATGTGGATGGGGAAGTAGTGTGGGTGATGTAAAAAATGCCTAGTGGAATAAGAGTGATTGGGAGTATTTTGTGTGGAACAAGTTGGTCTGGTATAATGTGATATGACTTGAGGAGCTGTGATTGGTGGAAGTGATGTGAGGGTGAGCTGTGGGTGTGGCTGTGATTACTATAAATATAGAGGTAGTGGGGGTGGGAGGGAATAGGGGGCAGGGCAGGGGAGTGGAGAGAGCCTGAGCGTTAGCGAGGGTGAACGGAGTGGGGCATAGCCCACCAAGATAAGAGAAAAAAGTAAGTATTACTTTACAAATCTGAACACTTTAAACAAATTCCTGAGGTCTAATGGCTTACCAGCAAGCATAATGTAATTGCTGAAGAGCACTTGTGTCTTGGTGGGAGACTAGAAATTTAAAGATGGCTCCATGCTCAGCAGGAGTCTAATATAGACTTAGTATTGGGGGAGGAAGATAGCACAAGGGGTGTAAACCAGGTGGAATGCAAAAAAAAAAAAAAAAACAGAGAAGCAATCAGTGGAAATCAGTGAAGGCCTCAGAGGGGGTAAGTAATAATTCAAACTATCTGTGAAGTGAAGGAGAGAAGAGACAGCAAAGTTTATTAAGGTTGGGAGTGTGTCTTCACATTGACTAGTTGATTAGTAACCAGTTTGTGCACAGATTAGAGTAGGGATATACATTAGCAATGAAGGGGAATGTATAGAGATGCAAATAAACAGGTGGGCCTCCAAGTGATACAAACTAAGGCAAAAAGCACTGAGAGGGTTGCTTGATGGTTAATTTAGTCACAGGGATCTGAATTAAATGTATACTGTCTATTGGAGAGTTAGGATTACTGTACTAGCCGGGGGGGGGGGGGCACAAGGCTACAACAGTCAGTTTTATTAGCACGCTGAGAACTACTAAGAAATATTGCTAATGTAATAGCTTTACTCTCATAAAACATACAAGTAGAACGCCTGGGTGGACTGACCCTACTCTTGAGGCTCAAAATGTATATCCTTGTGTAGTTTGCAGTACTGATTCCTTCTTATACTGTATGGGTGGAGTGGTAGCCGCAGACTGCAGATTTGCTTGAGTGTGCTCAGCAAGCAGAATGTAATTGCTGAAGAGCACTTGTGTCCTGGTGGGAGACTAGAAATTTAAATAAATTTAATATTCCTATTGTGTGCATTAGAGCTGTACTTTAGTAGTAAAAACTGCCTGATCTGCAAAGAAGCGAATGAGTCCCTATCCATACATTTAATTTGAGTGGGGTTCAATATTTCTACAGCAAATCCTCCTATGAGAATGAGAAAAGCATTTGTTTTGTCCCTATTAGTTACATAGCTACCTAACTTAAGTGAGGAAGATTGATTGATTCATTGATTGATTTACAGACTGACTGATTTTCTTTAACAGGTAGAGGACTGATCCTACTGGCCCATTTTCAGACTCAGCCTAGGAGTACAAACTCAGAAAAAAATTGCATATATGTATATTTGCAATATAATTAGACATAGCATAAATTGCAAGAATAGGTAAGCCTGGACAATACAGAAACTTTTGACAACAAATAAGGAAAAAAGAAACTTTTGAAACTCTGATATTATTTAACACACAGACAAGTATTAGAAATATGTGCAGAACACTTAAAAAGGAGACAGATGGAGTGAAGTTGGAAAATTGGAAGCATTTCTCAGTCTTAGTAAATCCTAGATTTTAGTGAATTAAAAGCTGCAGGTTGTGTTTGATGGATGGTGACTGAGACTTGTCATGGAACACTTCCTCTGAGCAAATATGTGATTAAAGTTCTTGTTAGGTACAAAAGTTCACATGTCTGCTTATAGGAACAAGCCCTATCCAATTTAGCTAATATTGTTTAAATCTCTTGCTTGGGGTAAGAACATGGAGTGTCTGGGTGCATCATTAGAGGAAAGGGGGAAGCCTTAGGGTGACCTCTTACCTGTATAGCATCTATCTATATATGATGGTATATTAGAAGTGCTTATTAAGGTTCTACATGAAGGAAAAGTTAGAGCTGTTGTCTTTAAGGGGTCCTGGAGGGGATTCCCATAGTTTAGGGCCAACTATGGTGATACAATGGTCACTAGATGCTAGTTTGTTTTATGGTGCATTTAGAGATGATGCAGTAATGATTGTGAGAGCAGAAGTTGTAGCTGTACTCTCTGGTTATAATGCAACTGGTGTAATTGGTGAATGTCTTTTAATGAGTTTATACAGGAAGAATTCTAGAAATAGATCTGTCCTTTGTTTTACTGATAACTGCTTGGTTTTGTTGCCTAGAAGAGAGGGTAATGACTGCAGATAGGTTTTGTTATTTAATTCATCTTAGAACTTGAGTATACACTTTCCTATTACTGTTGTACCTTCTGCCACTAGGAAATGTGATATTTCCAAGCTCCAAAGAGGTGCTTGTTTATATTTGCTCTAGAAAAAAGCAGCAAGTCTGCAGAGACTCCGACCAGTCATAAACTCACAAATGTGTTTTCAAATTCAGAAAAATAGCAACAGAAACTTGTAGAGATTAGCACTTTAATTTATTCCATAACAAACTTCATCAGATAATGGAGAAACAAACTGACACAGTTTAAATTTCCTAGTTAAGATCACCTGATCATTCTGATGTAGCAAGTGATGCATTCAAAGTACATTTAAAGGAACGTGACAAAATGTATTGTGTACCCCATTCTAAACACATATAAAACTTCAATATGTTTATGTAAATTAATACACAGCTAAGAATCTCTAAAGTTTCTCTGATACTTTTCTGAATTTGAATACACGTTTGTGAGTTTGTGACTGGTCAGAGTCTCTGCAGACTTGTTGCTTTTTTCTTGGTCATTTAAGTGAAGTCTGGTTTTCTTCAGCTTATATTTGCTCTAGCTATTTTGGTATTACATTAGATGATCTTTGCTCTACTCATATCTCTGATAGTAAAATGGCAGTCCCATTTCTACAGGGACATATGGTTTCTATAGGGAGCTATGGTTTCTATATGGAACTTGGGTTCTATAGGCAGTTATGATTTCTATAAGGCAACATGGTTTCTATAGGGAGCTATGGTTTCTATAAGGATATATGGTTTCTATAGGAAGCTATGGTTTCTATAGGGAGCTTTGGTTGATATGAATTTGTCAGGAATTTTGAAAAAGGTATTGGAAGTGTTTTGTAGGGGTTAAATCGGAGTTGATGAACTTCAATCCAAGAGCAGTCATTCATGCTTTTTTCTTGCTGATAACTGACTGTAAGTGGGGAGCAATCAGATCAATAGATCAGCACATCACCTGTATACAGAAATATAGGAAGAATTGGTAGGTCATTGCAGAAGTTATTGATGAATATGGAAAAAAAGCTAGGTGGATAGACCTACCCCTGTGGTATTCCTTTTAAGGACAGGTCTGAGTGAAATAGTATGAAGCTGATCTTCACTGAATAGTCTGCTAGAAAGAAAATGTCTGAACCAGCCTATGGCTCTTTCACTAAACCCTGCAGCTAAGAAGGCCTGCAGTAGTAAGTTACAGTTTACTAAGTCAAAGGCTTTGGTTTGATCAAAAATGACTGGTCTAGTTAGGTTACCCTTATCCAAATTCAGTGGAATATCATCTCAAAGGGCCCAAATAGCTACTGTGGCATTTCTTCCTGTGCAGAATCCATGCTGAGAAGATGAATAAAGGTTGCATTGTTTTATACGTGAAGCATAGCTCCTTACTAACCAATTCAAGTGTAACTTGGACAATTTGATGGGGAACAGGAATTTCATCCCTAATTTGAACCTATGTCTCTAATGGACACAGGCAGCCTATAAATGGTTCATCTCCCAGGCCCCTGAATGTAAATATTTCACCTCCCAAGCCTCTGCTTACACTTATCAAAAGTATGAGAACTTGTCAGAGATTTGGGATGCATGGCTAGGATTAAAAAGGCTCTTGTGGTTGTTAGCCTAGTACACACCTATGAACCTAAATAGGATGAGGACTAGTTAAATAATCAGTTTTCCAGAATATATCCTAATAGTGACAGGACTGAGACTGGTCTAATAGCTAAAACTGTATTTGGCATAGCAACTTTGGGAACAGGTTTCACCATTACAGTCTTCCATATTGTGGGTGTCATGTTTTGAGTGACGGCTAGGTTATAGATGTCGTGAAAAGGGTTAACTAGGTGTTCTTTACAAAAGGAGATAAACTGCGGGTGAAGATTGTCTTCTCACTTGGGACCATCATCATGTAACTGCTTCAGCAGCTCTCTCATTTCTTTTGTCTCTATTCATCTTAAAAAGACTGGAAGTGTATTTTCTGGGTGAAGGAGACATGAAAAGGGAGGTCTTTATCTGACATGAGTGGTACAAAATGCAGGATTGTTACGCTGTTGGAGTTGTGTAAAACTAGTTTCTTCATGTGTTCTTTACAACGTAACATTGCTTTTTGGAGATGATGAAGGTGGAGTGTAGACTTGCTGCATTAACTAGTTGTAAGGTTTTTCTGTTTATGGAATTATTTTGAATCATATATTCTAACTGATTACTGGGATCTAATAGAGAAGGTTTATACCCGCTTTCTATTTTTTGCCAGATTCTAGGAAGAATGATTCTTTCTATGTCTACAGGTGATTTTGATTATTTCCCGTGGCAAGCAACTTCATTTCTTATTTTTTAGAAGTTCTTTAAGCAGTGAGGTGATACAAATGTTAGGTTTTGGGTTTAAGAGACTAGTAGCAAAGGGGAAATACTTGTCATGAATTTGTAGGAGGGCGGTTCAATGTGGCATTCTTGTTTCTGCTTTGGAACATTGCATTGTAGAATAGGTGGTTTGAGGATTCTGGCTCATTTTCTTTTAGTTTAAAAATGTTATCTTAATATTTTAGTAAAAAAAAATCATCTTAGTTTAAAGAAGTTTACAACCTGTGCTTTTAAAGATGAAAAGGAGATTACTGAGAGGACAGGGTTGAATATTTAGGGAATGACTGGCATGGAGTGTGTTGGTTATTACAGGTTGTAGAAGGCAGTACTGACACAATTTATAATTGGATCTCACGGGTTTCATTTGTTTTATAGTTGTAAATGTTAGGTAGTGTCAGGTGTGCAACAGTTAACACACTTGCCTTTGGTGCAGAGGTCGGTGGGTTCTATTCCCACCCTAGGTAGCTAGATTATTGACAGTGCGGTACAGGATAAGGGGATGCTGTTAAACTGAGGCCCTGTCTGCTTGAATTAGCGGTAGCTCAGGTGGCTGTAAAAGATCCCACGACACCTATCAGAAAGAGGAGTAGTTCCCTGATGCCCTGGGCAAATTTACCCTGGCAGTATAAATACCACTATAGGTCTCCCCTAAAGAGAGGCTTCTTGCCTAGTAGGATTAAATCAGGCAGCAAAGGATGAATAAATTAAGGGGGTAAAGATGAGAGTTTGCTTAAGAGATGGGTGAGGCAGGGCCTTGTGCTTTGAGGAAATGATTATGTCCTTTCTTTTACTCAGGCTAGAGCCAAATACAGTGATACAGTCTGGGGCTGGCTTATCTTCAGTGTAAATATTAAATGTATAAATAAAAAGAAGGTGAATGGCTTACTGGAGCCTGAAGGAATCACATGACTCGATGTTTAATCCATTAACAAATATTAGATTCATATTCATAGGATGATACTAGGCTGATGGCCCTGAGGCCCTTAAAAGGCCAGACATGTTATATTAGTGTTGTCTAATTGACCATGATTACATGGTCTTTATTTTCAGGGCAAGTGTATGATTAGCGCTGACTGCCCCTGTCTTTGAGGGACATAGGTGCCACCTTCAGAGTGAATTTATGGTCTCCTATCCAATTGTTTAGGTTGTACTTAAACAGGGTCATTGAGAAGCACTGCATCACATGAACTGGGAGTTTATTCCAGTGGACCGGCAATCTCTGGGAGACATATCTGTCTCTCCAGCATATTCTGTTGATGCCATAGGCTAGGTTGAGATCCCTCGAGCTAGGAAGTCCGGTTCCATTTGATTTGTGTACGTGCAGCATTTCTATTAGGACAGGCTCAGAAACTGCTGTGTAGGACAGGCACAAGTTGCCTCTCAACAGTTTGTAGGATACAGACTACAGTGACAGGGCTTTCAGTCTTTTCATGTAGGTCATGTTTTGGAGGTCCTGAATTTTCTTGGTGAGAAACCTCTGCAGTCTCTCTAGCTGCTGCAGGTGTCTGATGAGGTACATGCAAAAGGGAGCATAATACTCTATTAGTAATCTGATCAGGTTGAGTACAGAGCAGTTATAACCTCCTTAGTCCTGGATGCGATGCCCTTACTTATGAGATGTGCAATGTAGAAAGCTTTTCTTACCACTATGGACACATGCTGATCAAAGTTTAGGTTGCTCCCAACCTGTGTTCCCAAATCTCACACCACTGGATCTAAGCTTGGGGGGGGGGTGCTGTCAATATTATAATTTCAGGGACTTCCTCTTTGCCTAAGGGGATAATAATGCACTTTTTTGCATTTAGTTTTAGTCCACAGTTTTGGCACCAATCATTTGTCTGTGTTAGCCCCTTTTGTAATATTTTAACATCTTTGGGGGACTCAATGATCGCACCCAGTTTGCAATCATCAACAAACATGGTAAGCCACAGGCTACCTACTTTCACCTGGACATCCGATAAATAGATTCCAAACAGTAGAAGGCCCAGCACAGATCCTTGTGGCACATCACTGATAACTGGTCTACTGGTAGACATGAACTCCCCAACTTTGACAGTATGCATTCTGTCAGTGAGCCAGTTGGCTACTCATCTAGTGATATAAGGGTTAATCCCCAGCTGGGAGAGTTTCTCATTGATACTCGAGTGGGGGATTGTGTTAAAATCTTTGATCAAGTCAAGATAGGTGGTATGTACTGTTTTGACTTCATCCAGGGCTTTGGTAATATTCTTGAAGAAGTTCATCAGATTTAATAAGCATGATCTACAATTAATGAAGTCAGACTGGGTCAGGTCAAGAATTTAAAAGTCGCCTGTGTCCTTGTTGATAAGGTCCATGATGATTCTTTAGATAGCCTTGCAGATAAGGCTGGTTATGCTTACGGGTCTATTGTTCCCAGAGTCGGTTGATGGCCCCCCCCCCCCTTTGTGCAAGAGGATTACTGTTGCTGTTCTCCACACTGCTGGAACAAAACCAGTTCTCAGGCTGTGATTAAAGTGAACGACAAGTGGTTCTACTAGGTCTTGTTTTAGATTTTTCAGTAAGCAGCCTGGGGTTTTATCTGGTTCCATAGATGCTGTGGAGAGTGCGGATATGATCCGCTCTTTAGAGATACTAGGTAGAGGACAGGTGTCAGGTATGCTTTGGGGTATGGTGGATGGGTGAAGTTTGTGCTGAATCTGTCAGCTGGCAGGTTGGCAATTTCCTCAGGTTCAGTATGAGAGGTACCATCTACTATAAGTTCAGCACAAAGCTGGGTATTCCCTTTTAGACTTTGGATGTAGCTATTGAATGCCTTATGATTATCCTTAGCTAGAGTTGCTAATTTACCCTTGTAACTAGCTTTAGAGGACTTTACAAGATATCTGATTTGCTTGTTCAAGCTGTGAAGGGTATTCTTCCTCTGCTGAGTAAGTTCCCTCTTGTTCTTAGATAACCGTTTCTTCCTTTTGTTATATAACTTAGTCTACTTCAGGTCCACCAGGGTGGCTTGTTTTTTCAGGAGGACCTGGTTTTGATCTGGACAGGGACAGCTGAGTCAATACAATTGTTTAAGTGGTTGTACAGAGCACTTGTGTACTCCTCTACATAGGAGTAATTGCTGGCTGCGGTAGCAGGGGTTTTGAAACTTTTTATAACATCACTTATTAGGCTGTAGTTTGCTTTGGAGACATTTTTCAGTTTTTTGCTCCTGTGGGTGTATCATGTCTGATCTTTACTTCAAATGAGACAGATTTATGGTCTGACCTTACCAGGGAGGGCAACATATAGGTGGTAGTGCAGTGACCTCTCATATTGGTGAGTACTAAGTCCAGAACACTTGAGCCACTTGGAGTGCAGACTAATTGTTCCAGGGCATTTGCATTGACAAAGTCCAGGAACCTCAGGGTGAGTATGAAATCTCCCATGACCAATGTGTTTTTAATGTATAATTAGTCACTCTAGCATATCCAGGTAGGTGGTGTGCTTCGCTTGGTTCGTGGTGGGGAACCTGTAGCTCTCTTTGATGTGGTAGGGTGTTTTACCTGTAGTTAGTTGGACCTGGAGTAGCTCAAGACAGTTGTTCTGTTTAACCAGTCTCAAGGTGTATTTGGTTTTAATGAAGATGGATACACCTCCACCTTTTGTTCTTTCACACTCGTTTTGGGCTCTAAAAATGTGGACGTTATTGTAGCCTTGCAAGGCCGGGGTGCTCTCTGTGGCTTTGAACCATGTCTCAGTGACTGCACAGACATCAGCATCTCCCAAGGTAAGGAGTGCTTCTAGTGACTGCAGCTTCCTGTTTAGGCTTCTAGCATTAAGCAGCAGAACCTTCAGTTTGTCTCTAGTGGGTTTTTTACTGTGGGAATTTTGTTGTTTTGACATTGCCTAAAAAAGACACTGTGAAGACGCACGAGTCTCGGTCGGTATTAGAAGTTAGATAATGATGGAGGATTTAAATGCCGTTCAGGATTAGTTTCTACTGTGCATTGAGACGTTTTCTCCCCTTTTAGGATAAGGGTAAAAATGTAGGTTCATAAGTATATACTAGTCTAATGCTGGATTTCAGTATACTTATGAGGAACTGTTTACCAGATCAAATGTCACTTCATAAAACGCTTGGTATTATTAATAGTTTGGAAAAAAACTTTCAAAAAATTGGTTGTTGCTGTCTCCTTCATAAAATCTAAGATGTTACTGTGCAATTTCATTTCAAAGTGCTATTTCACATTTATATTTTTTAATTCCTTCTGTCTAAAATGCCCTTTCACAAAGGAAGAAAATCATAGCAAAAGTCAGAAAATACAACACCAGCACAACAAAGACTCTCTCTGCAATCTAAACAAACAACTCAGAAGGCAAACCAGGTGTACTAGAGCCCCCATATCAAGACAACCACGAGGCATTCTTTAGTTGTGTCCATAGTCTCAAAGACTGTATACAACAATGTGGGTGTCCATAATTTCAAAGACTATACACGACAATGTGGGTGTCCATAGTCTCAAAAACTGTACACAACAATGTGGGTGTCCATAGTCTCAAAAACTGCACACGACAATGTGGGTGTCCATAGTCTCAAAGACTGTATACAACAATGTGGGTGTCCATAGTCTCAAAAACTGCACACGACAATGTGGGTGTCCATAGTCTCAAAGACTGTACACAACGATGTGGGTGTCCATAGTCGCAAAAACTGCACATGACAATGTGGGTGTCCATAGTCGCAAAGACTGTACACAACAATGTGGGTGGCCATAATCGCAAAGACTGCACACAACAATGTGGGTGTCCATAGTCTCAAAGACTGTATACAACAATGTGGGTGTCCATAATTTCAAAGACTATACATGACAATGTGGGTGTCCATAGTCTCAAAAACTGTACACAACAATGTGGGTGTCCATAGTCTCAAAAACTGCACACGACAATGTAGGTGTCCATAGTCTCAAAGACTGTATACAACAATGTGGGTGTCCATAGTCTCAAAAACTGCACACGACAATGTGGGTGTCCATAGTCTCAAAGACTGTACACAACGATGTGGGTGTCCATAGTCGCAAAAACTGCACATGACAATGTGGGTGTCCATAGTCGCAAAGACTGTACACAACAATGTGAGTGGCCATAGTCGCAAAGACTGCACACAACAATGTGGGTGTCCATAGTCTCAAAGATTGTACACAACAATGTGGGTGTCCATAGTCTCAAAAACTGCACATGACAATGTGGGTGTCCATAGTCTCAAAGACTGTACACAACAATGTGTGTGTCCATAGTCTCAAAGACTGTACACAACAATGTGGGTGTCCATAGTCTCAAAGACTGTACACAACAATGTGGGTGTCCATAGTCTCAAAGACTGTACACAACAATGTGGGTGTCCATAGTCTCAAAGACTGTACACAACAATGTGGGTGTCCATAGTCTCAAAGACTGTACACAACGATGTGGGTGTCCATAATCTCAAAGACTGTGCACAACAATGTGGGTGTCCATAGTCTCAAAGACTGTACACAGCGATGTGGGTGTCCATAGTCTCAAAGACTGTACACAACGATGTGGGTGTCCATAGTCACAAAGACTATACACAACAATGTGGGTGTCCATAGTTGCAAAGACTGTACACAACAATGTGGGTGTCCATAGTCTCAAAGACTGTACACAATGATGTGGGTGTCTATAGTCTCAAAGACTGAACACAACAATGTGGGTGTCCATACTCTCAAAGACTGTACACAACGACGTGGGTGTCCATAGTCTCAAAGACTGTACACAACAATGTGGGTGTCCATAGTTGCAAAGACTGTACACAATAATGTGGGTGTCCATAGTCTCAAAGACTCTACACAACGATGTGGGTGTCCATAGTCTCAAAGATTGAACACAACAATGTGGGTGTCCATAGTCTCAAAGACTGTACACAACAATGTGGGTGTCCATAGTCGCAAAGACTGTACACAACAATGTGGGTGTCCATAGTCTCAAAGACTGTACACAACAATGTGGGTGTCCATAGTCTCAAAGACTGAACACAACAATGTGGGTGTCCATAGTCTCAAACACTGAACTCAACAATGTGGGTGTCCATAGTCTCAAAGACTGTACACAACAATGTGGATGTCCATAGTCTCAAAGACTATACATGACAATGTGGGTGTCCATAGTCTCAAAGACTGTACACAACAATGTGGGTGTCCATAGTCTCAAAGACTGTACACAACAATGTGGGTGTCCATAGTCGCAAAGACTGTACACAACAATGTGGGTGTCCATAGTCTCAAAGACTGTACACAACAGTGTGGGTGTCCATAGTCTCAAAGACTGTACACAACAATGTGGGTGTCCATAGTCTCAAAGACTGTACACAACAATGTGGGTGTCCATAGTCTCAAAGACTGTACACAACGATGTGGACAGCTAATCATGAATGGAACCACCTACGTGGAGCTGGGTGACATAACAAATCTACGGGCTAACAAATTCAGTTCCAGTTTTACTCCCTTCTCATCCCAGTCACCCCTCAATGTATGCCATTGAACCTCCCAACCATCACTAGGGAACAGGTCCTAAAAGCACTCCCAAGGCTAAGAAAGTACAGCTGTGTAAAATCTTACCATAACAGTAGATGTCCTTGCCTTCACTGCCGCAGTGCTATGGGGCTTCCCTGTTGTGGAAGCCTGATATTCGGCCAGTCTGCCAAAGACTACTGTTGCTTTAAGGTATGCCAGACATCACCTACATGCTCCTTGTATAGCATAGGGCATAAAGGTAATGTTCAGGCCTACCATAATCAGAATGGATTGCCCCAGTAGGAACACCAGTCCAAGGAGCCCAAATGGTAATCTGTACATCCAGGAAAACAAAGGACTAGGGGGTGGAGGGAGGAAGCGAATACTACAACAGTGAAAACAAGGACCTCTATCATTATGGTAAGATTTTACATAAGTGTACTATGTCCTTACATTCACTGCTGCAGTATTCTTAACATATGGGAGAGTGCCAAAGCTCAAAAAGGAACCTTGGGAGGCAGATGGAGCATAAGTAACCCCTAAAAAGCCATGAAGAATGGCACTAACAAAACCAGCCCCAGCTCTAGAGAAACCATCCAACTTGTAGTGCTTGGTAAAGGTATGCACAGAAGTCCAGGTAGCTGCTTCATGAATAGAATTAGTATCTAAGCCCTTGAAAAAAGCACCAGAAGAAGCCACAGCTCTAGTAAAGTGAGTCTTAACTGAAGAAGGGAGGCTCTTGCCATAAAAAGTATAACAAAAGGAAATAGCCTTAGAAATCCAAGAAGAAATAGCTTGCTTGGATACAACAAGTCCCAAAGATCTAGGATGAAAAGAAACAAAGAATTGATCAGATTTTCTAATAGCCTTAGTCTTATCCAAATGTATGTATTTATTTATTTATTTTACATTTGTTTACTAGCAATGTCCAACTGGGCAGAAACACATTTTCAGCCGAGGCCTGGGGAGAAAAGCTCCACAAATAAAAACACCAATATACAAAGACATATAAAGGATATTGTTCCATATGTTAAGATCATACAAAAAAAATCATACATAGGTTTCAGAGCAAATAAACCCGGAGTTGTCTATGCATGTCCAAAGTATGCAACACCCTCTCACTGTCAGATTGAGGTGAGGGGGAAAAAGTAGGCAGATTAACAGACTGATTAAGTGATAGCTCATTAACTACCTTAGGCATAAAAGAAGGGTTAGTGCACATGGACACCCAGTCCTCATGAATGATCAAAAAAAGGACAAGCCATAAGGGCCTGCAACTCAGACACCCATCTGGCAGAAGTAAGAGCCAACAAAACAACAGTTTTCCAGGAGCTATGTTCCAAGGAAGCCAAAGCAGCAGGCTCAAAAGGAGACTGAGTCAACTTTTCAAAAATTAAATTAAGATCTCAGGGAGGAGGAAGGATGTCTAATAGTAAGGACGCCTTTAACAAAGTCTTTCACATCAGAAGCTGAAGGAGGAGAAAAAGGTAGACAAGCAGAGATATCTGATAAGTGGGCCTTAACCGAAGAACAGGCCAAACCAGTATTTATTTTTTTTAAACACACCTTTATTGAATTATCACTTGTGACAGGCAATTTTACATTAGTACAAATGTAATCTAACATTATTAATTTACTTTTAATAAACATTATGCTTCACATATATTGCTATATATCATATAACCTAAGCATCATTGCATAAATTATTCAAATCCTGCCCGTCTTTTTTTTAAACAAGAAACATCTTTTTAAACCATCACTTATGACATAAGCAATCATACATTTATATAAATGAAATCAGAGCACACCAAAACAATCCTAATTGCAAGCAATTTACATCACAAACCATACTGACACACTCCCAGTTGCAAACATTATACATCACTTATAATCTACCCAGTCATTTTCAGTCAAACATTACATAGTTCATTTAAATCCTACCTTATTTTAAACCTCATTTTTCCCCGGTAAGTATTGTTCCCACAATTCCCATTTTTTCCAATGTAGTTTGTTTCTACCCTTTTCTAAAGATCTCAGTTCCAGTTGTTTTATCTCTGTCACTATATTCACTATTTCTAAAATAGTTGGTTTAGATTTTGACTTCCATTTTCTAGTAATTGTTGAGCAACTCACACAAATAAGAGCGAACCAAAGGAACAGCCACAGTAAGTGGGTCCAGCCTACAAGAGAGACACCAAATAGAAAACCTTTTCCATTTGGGTAAGTAGAATTTCCTAGCAGTAGGTTTCCTGCCCTCCTGCAGGACTTGTAGCACATCCTCAGAAAAATGCTGTCTACGAGGAACCAAAATCCTATCACCCACAGTGTCGGTTGAAGAGTGGACAGGTGAGGATGGATAAAAGATCCCTTGGCTTGTGTGATTAGATCTACCCTGTGAGGTAACTTGTGATGATGGCCCCTGTCTAGATGCAGAAGTAGAGGCAACCAGTGCTACCAAGTCACCAACAAAATTTTGGAAGCTTCCTGCTGAATTTTGAACAGGAATTTCAGAATGAGAGGAAGGGGAGGGAATGCATAAAGAAACATACCTTTCCAAGAAAATGAGAGGGTGTCCACCTTCCACACCAGAAGACCTGGGACTCTGGCATAAAACAGAGGAAGTTGTTTGTTCTGAAGAGAGGCAAATAGATTCACTTCAGGAGTACCAAACTGGTGGATAATGTCCAAAAATACATCCCTGTAAAGCATCCATTCATGGGACTGAGTAAAGGACCTGCTGAGAGTGTCTGCCACAATGTTCTGATTGGATATAAACTGCCTGAAGACTCACTTGAAACTTGACAGCAAGATCCCATGCCAGAAGTGCCAACTGGCAAAGCATATAAGATCTTGCTCCCCCGTTTGTTGATATACCACATAACCGTTGTATTGTCTGTGAACACCTTGAGAGGCCCTGGAGAGAAAAGAGGATGAAAGGCCTGAAGAGCCATCAGAATAGCCCTTATCTCTTTGACATTGATGTGCTCCTTCTGCTGAGGAGGAAACCACAACCCCTGTACCTTTAGGGTGCCAAATGTCACCTCCCATCCCATATCTGAAGAATCTGTGAACAATTCCTAAGAGGGCAGAGGTGGATGAAAAGGAATCCCTGAATTCAGAGACAACTGCTTAATCCACCAGTGAAGTTCCTGTCTGAGACAAGGAAGAAGAGGAACCACAAAAGCTAAAGGAAGTGCATGTTGAGGCCACACTGACTTCAGAAACCACTAAAGCTTTCTTGTGTGAAGTTTGGCTACAGGAAGCATCAGAATGGTGGATACCATGAAACTCAGAGCTCTCAGAATGTCCCTGGTGGTAATGGAAGCCAGAGGAAAAAGAGTGTGAAAGAAATAAATCAGAGTTAAGGCCTTTGGAGGTGGCAGGGATGCAAGTATAGGCACCATCTGAATCCTGCAACCCAGAAAAACATGATCCTGAGAAGGAGTCAGGGAAGGCTTTTTGAAATTTATAGTGAACCCCAGGCTCTGAAGAAGGGAAATAGCAAAATTAAGATTTTGCAAAAGGGTTTCTGGAGAGGACATCTGAATGAGCAGGTCATCTAAGTAAGGAAAAATTTAGATCCCTTGAAGCCTACAAAAAGAAAATCATAGGAACGAGGCATTTGGTGAACACCCTTTGGGCAGTTAAAAGGCCAATGGACAAAGCAGAGAACTGAAAATGCCAGGAAGCAACACAGACATGCAAAACCTTCCTGAAAAGAGGATGGATCGGAATATGGGGATAAGCATGTTTGAGATCCAGAGGGAGCAGGAAAGGGAACAGAATCTGAAGGGACAACATCTGAAGGAAGTCCCTTTTAGAAAAGTGTCTAGATGAGAGACGTCTACAATAGGTCCCTAAGTGCCCTCTTTTCAGGGCATTAGAAATTGTCTTGAGTAGAACCCTTTCACCCTCTGGGACACAGTCACCTCTTGAATAGTACCCTGAGTCAAGAGATTTTGAAGAAGCTCTGCGAAAAAGGAAAGTTGTTCCCAGGAAGGCTGAGGAATGACCATAAAAGGAGGATGAGATTTTCACACCATGAGGTACCCCTAATGAATGATCATCAGAACCCAACAATCCTGAGTGATCTGAAGCCAAACAGGAAGAGAAAGAGGAATGTGGCTGGGAAGAGACAGAGAGTGACACAGCACCTGGTTTGTCTGGAAAGGAAGACTTCAGAGTCCCAGAAAACTGAGTAGCCTTAGCAGGAAGAGCCTGTTTGCCACTCTTCTTACATTTAGTAGAAGGACGGGATTTCCTATGAACAAAGGCAGGCTTAGTGGGGTAGTTTCTCTGAAATTTAGGCACAAAAGAAACAAACACATGTTTAACTCCCTTGTAAGGCCTTACCCTTATCCTGAAGGGACTTAAACAAACCAGCAGCTGCTTCCTTAAACAAAAATTTTGAATCCAGAGGAGCATCCATCAACTTAGCTTTAATATCATCAGGTAGTGGTTGAAGCCTAAGCCAAGAATGCCTCCTCATCACTAAACCAAAAGAAAAAACAAAAACCCCAATGGAGCACTTATCTGCAACTGGTAGATGTTAGCAAACATGTGTAGGTAGTCACTGAAGAATGAAAATGAATTCATCTGGCAGAAAACAGACCCAGGTAAACAGACAGATGGTGAAAAGATATGTTCAGACTGGCAGCAAAGAAGTTCTGATTATGGCAATCCCGAACATCACCTTTATGCCCTATGCTATGCAAGGAGGATTTGGGTGATGTTCAGCATACCTTAAAGCAACAGTAGTCTTTGGTAGACTGGCTGGACATTAGGCTTCCACAGTAGGGAATCATCATATGTTAAGAATCCTGCAACAGTGAATGTAAGGACATCACCACTTTGATAGGCCCTGATAAAATCCCAGGATGCCTCCTAAACAACATGAAACATGACCTATGCAGACCAATGACATCACTATTTAACCCTGACCTCCAGTCAGGCTTTGTGCCACATGCATGGAGAACTGCAACAGTCATCACTCTGCATAAGGCCTTACACAGATCCCAGAAACTACAGACACATATGTCTGACTAGTCTTATATGCCAAGCCATGGAAAGAATCATCATTGAAAGGATTAATAATGATATTGAGATCCTCCAGACATTGGATCCAACCCTGTTCAGTTTTGTCAGGGGCAGATCATGCCTACTCATTCTGGTAGACTTCAAGAAGTCACCAAGTCAATGGATGAGGGCAAAATTGTGCATACCACTTACCTTGACCTGACCAAGGCATTTGATACAATAACCCACTCAGGTATTGTAAAAAAACACATGGAATTATTCATAAATCCCTGTGGTACATGCTGGATTTCAAGACGGCTCTCAGGACCCAGGAAGTAAGGATAGAAGAGCCCACCTTCACATAGAGCCTAGTCTCTAGCACAGTCCTGCAGGGCTCATTGCTGCGTCTTCTCCTTTTTAGCATCTACTTCTTGGAAGTCAAGGCCAACATCAAGGGCCCCTAGTTGGCCAAGTTTGCAGATAATTGCAAACTGGAAATACTTATAGAATCTCCAGAAGACACAAGTATCTTCCAGGAAGGGCTAATACAGACATACAACTTGCCACAGACACAGCTTAAAATAAATGCCAAGAAATGTATAAGAGCACCCTTTGGGAATTCAGCTACCCCTTAGAGTAAACCCATTAGTCAGTGATTTGGGGACACATGTAGACAGCAATCTGGGTTTTGACCAACATGTGTCTAAGGTAGTAAGGAAATCATTGCATGGTGTTCAACTTAAGAGGAAGGGTAAAGCATATAGGTTAAGGAAGTCATCATTCCACTGTACTTAGCCCTCACAGGACCCATCATTGAGTACAATGCCCTCTTCAGTATGTACCTGACCAGGCACATGCAACAACTGGAATGTCCACATAGGTACTTCACAAAAAATACAGTGTTTTAACAACATGTCCTATGCAGATCTCGTTGAAGTCCTATCCATATACTCTGCCTCCTACAGACTGCTGAGGGGTGATCTATGTCTGGCATACAAGGCATCCAAGTATCCTACTCTGATGGACCTCTTTCATATCTACAAAGCAAACCGCATCAAAGCTACCCAATCCAGGAACTTTAAACCTTGATTGTGACATTAATAGGGGAAGTTGGAGAAGAAAGTGTGTGTCTCAGAGAATACCCCTTCTCTGGACCAGGCTTCCCATCCATGTGAAGCAGTGTTCTTCCCTATTTAAGTGCAACCTGGACTAGTGGATTGGAAATCAGAAATTCACCACTGGTCTGTTACCTATGTCTCTAATGGATAAAGAAAACCTGCAAACATTTGACTGTGCATGCCCTAACTTACAAATTCCCCTAAAAATAACCTCTAGGGAACAAAACTTGTTGGATACATGTGGGATGCATGGCTAGGATTAAAAAGGACCTTGTGGTCATTAGTCTAGTGTATACCTATCAACCTATGAAATTATTAAGTATGGAAAGACAATGTAGCTGTTGAGGTGTCAGCCTTAATTGTGACATATTAGTGACTGACAGTATAATGTGCAAAGATTAATATGCAATTTCTGTAATCTCTACTTAAAAATCAAAAGTCTGGTACCTCAGTGTTTGTCCTTACCTCAAGACAGATTGATAGCAGGGGTGAGAGATGGCAGCCTCCACATGGGTGCAGGTGAGATTTTATAAATAATTGTAATAGGTTTAAGTGTCAGTAATTTTAGGAACTGTCAATCACAAAAGAGTTGCATGACTGTCGTGGAGCCTAACTTTTTCATAGTTTGAGATCACATCAATACATTGATGAGGTTTTTCAAATATGGTATAAAAATGTTGAACTTTAGTGAAGTTATGAAGAAGTACTGACTGGTTAAGTGCATTGACACTATTTTGAGACAAAACTTTTCCCTTAAGAGTCTCCATTTTGGAGTATAAAATGTTGTTCTGCAAGATTATCTTGAAAGGTCCTTTTGATATTTTTTCCAAGGAAAGCCATTTTCCAGTAAAACTAACTAATAACCATGTTTTATGTTATGAGATGAACATCTGCAGTTGTATGACTGTATGCTCTAAAAATGTTTAGATGAAGATCTGGGCATTTATTTAAACTCCAGTCAGAAATCTTAAAAAGTGAATTTCATCAGTAATCCAAACAAAGAAGGCAGAGTTGACACTTCAAAAAAGCTCAGTTAGAAATACACCAAAATAGCGAACTCAATTAGGCAAGCACAAAAATAGCGTACAAACATTTATTCACCGCTTTCATCTCACGACTTCATCAGAATACAAATAAATTAACACACAACCCCTTCTTCAGATTATTTTCTGATAAATATCCAGGCTTAAATGACACAGTTAATGTTAAGTGTTTTTTAAAATACCGTGAATTAAGTATTAAAAAAGAACAAGATTTACTAATGTTCTTTGGAAATTGACAAGTGTATTTTTAAATTTTAATTGGTTTGTTTAATTGAATGATTAAGTCTGTATTTAAGAAGGGGTTGTGTGTTAATTTATTTGTATTCTGATGAAGTCGTGAGATGAAAGCGGTGAATAAATGTTTGTACGCTATTTTTGTGCTTGCCTAATTGAGTTCGCTATTTTGGTGTATTTCTAACTGAGCTTTTTTGAAGTGTCAACTCTGCCTTCTTTGTTTGGATTGCTGTTTTTATTGCCATCTTCTGCATTATTTGTCGGCTATCATTGGCATTTTTGATGGCGGAGGTTGCTGATGAATCCTTGTTAAATCTAACTGTTCATGCTACACCGTCGGCAGGAGCCGACAATATGAATAATATTTTATTAACTACTTTGGTTGACATTCAAACATCGCTGAAATTATTATTAGCTAAAGCAGATAAACCGAATGGTGATGTGCATACTTCCAGTCCGGCTACTTCGTTTCACGAATGTGATACAGTCATAGATTACGGTAGCCCAACGACGGATGTCAACGGACAAGGAGCAAAGAAGAAACGTTTGCAATTTCCTTCCCGTGGGACTAACAGCGTTTGTTGCGATGAGTTGCTTAACAAAAATGACAATCCATTTAACATATCTGGTTACCATCATGAAGATATCAATAACGAAGCTATCTCAGCTCAACGTGAACAACTTTTGAAGCTATTGAAAAGGTACAAATCTTTGCAATTAGAAAACTGTTATTTTAATTGATGTATTGATCTCGGCATAGTTCCAAAGGGGTTAAGATTTTTTAAATGCCCCAATGGAGTTGGCCTAGGTAATCCTATGTTCAGTACATTAGTATCGTTTTTTAACGAGGCTGGCTTAAAATTTTTAAAATTGCTTATTGAGAACAACATTGAGAAAATGAAGCTTTTACGAACTGAAATTAATAACATTGAAGCTTACATACAATCTAGAATTTCTTTTGATAACTTCAATTCACTTTTTAAAGTATTTTCTAACGAAGTAGACACACATGCTTCAGAGGTTATCAGCCGGAAGCATTCTAAATTAAGACGGGACATTGCTTCCTACAATAACAGGACAGCTTACAACAATTTTGCTCTTAACATTCGTAATACGAAGACTTATGGACATTATTCATCTACAGCTGACAATTCTGACCGGCGTTCTTTTAGTGACATTGTTGTTGCTGCAAATACACGAAGCAGCAATTCTTGTACAAATGGCAAAGAATTCACTACTGATTTTTCCGGTTTGGATGGTATATCTAAATGTTCAACTGATAATGCAACCAGCACTTCTGGCAGTAAAGCATTCAATGTTGAACAGCCAAATGTCCCTACAAATAGACATTCTCCACCAAAAACATTAAAAGACAGTAGTGTTAAGAACAAAAACACTGGTGATTCATTAACCAACAAGAAGAACCAAGTGGGTAATGGAAACAGATTGACTGTTTTGACTCGCAGTCGTACTTTTTTGGAGTCGAATTCGTTGGGGGACAAGGCCTGACTGAATCAATAAATTGTTTTAATGTTATTAATTTAACAGGGCATGTATTTACTGATGCTGAATTAACAGTTTTGAAGTATGGTCTCACTTTTGTTCCAGTAAAGCCAATTACATCAAGACTGTTATTGATTTAAAAAAGTTTACCAGAATTTTGAATTTAACATATCTAATGCATGACATTCCTAATTCTGATAAAATTTTGATTAAACCCTCAACCTACACACCTAGATTACATCACACTATTAAAGTGTTTGAAGATCTATGTATGGAAGATTTAAATAAAATATTAAAAAATAATAACAGGCATGGTAAGGACAACTTAAACATCAATGAAAGAAAGGCTATAAAAAATCTTAAAGCTTTAAGTAATACTTATCGATTCATGAAAAGTGACAAAGGCTCGAATATTGTTATTATGGAGCAATCCATTTATCAAACTAACATGTTAAATATTTTAAATAATGAAGATGAATATCAAATAATAAGTTTATATGAGATTCGTAAACAATTTAATTTCATTAATTCATTTTTATACGATTTGTTGATGTCAGGCCGAATTAGTATTGACCTATACAACTTTTGTGTAGTTGAAAATCCAAAAGTTGGAGTTGTTTTTGGCATACCAAAGCTACACAAAGATTCAAAACAACCACCTTTCAGACCCATAGTGTCATCTTCACATTCTGTAACAGAAGGTATATCTTTAGTCATTGATGCCATGCTTGGGCCACTATTAAACAATAATTCTTCTTTTATAAAAGATTCTTGGCATTTTTTAGAAAAAATTAAAACATTTTCGAACAGCAAGGTTTTTGATCCAGCAAAGCACATTATTTTTACGTTAGATGTGGTATCGTTGTATACATGTATTCCACATGAAGGGGGTACAGAAATAGTACGTTGGTATTTGACCAAAGGGAAATTATTTCCCAACCATGTCATTCAAACTATATGTGAATTTTTAGAAATTATATTGGAAAATAATTTCTTTATATTTAACAACATATATTACAAACAAAAGAGAGGCATAGCGATGGGGTCTTCTGCAGCCCCAGCCTTTGCCAACATAGTGATGGCATGGTGGGAAAAGGAAATTTTACCTTTGTTGAGCCAAAAGATTAATATTGTTTTTTATAATAGATTTATTGATGACTTGTTTTTTATTATAGAAGGTGACGACAACACTATTGATATGTTTTTAAACGACATCAATATGGGTTCTGACTTTTTGAAATTTACCAAAGGTGATAGTGGATTACTAGTGAACTTTTTAGATGTGAGTTTATGGTGGGACACTGAAGCACACAGATTTCACAGTAAAATACATAGAAAACACACGTTCACCAACGGTTATTTACACTACAAAAGTTGTCATCCTAGACATGTGATTGCTAATATTCCAAAAGGTCAATTTATCCGAGCCTGCCGGATGACCACACGAAACAATGATTTGGTCAATGAGTTTCATTTTTTAACATCTATGTTTTTGGATAGGGGTTACAATAGTGATGTGTTATTTAAAGTTGGGAATGACATTTTTAGTAAATGTCATACCACATATTTAGCTATACTCAATGATTCATCAAGAACTTGTTCCCATTTAAATAGTCAACACAAAGAAGGGAATTTTAACTCTAAAGTTGTTTGCTCGTTTGACATGAGTGGAGATATGAACAGTATTTCATCTGTATTTTATTTGAATTGGAAAGTGATTCAAGGAACTATTGATATCACAAACATAATAGGACATAAACCACTAATTGTTTTTAGAAACACCAATAACATCAAAAAAATGTTAGAATATAATGATTCTTCTTTTTTAGACAGCAATACAACGGTTAAGAAAGGTATGTTCTGCTGTGAAGGTTGTAAAATTTGTCGGTACATTTCAGTGGGACCATATATTTCAGTTGTCAATAGTGATAGAACAATTAAAGTTCCCTGTTTTGTCAACTGTAACACTAGTGGGGTAGTCTACATTGGAATGTGTACCTCTTGCCCAGCATTCTATATCGGAATGACCACACGTAGTCTAGCTACCCGCATTAAGGAACATATTTGCAGTATAAAATGTAAGGATGAGAACAATGCTTTATTTAAGCATTCTGTTGATTGTTCCTGTTTTAAAAAATTTGTGTTTTCAGTTTTGGAAGTTTGTAAGCCAGACAAAAGGGCAGGGGATTTTAGAAATTATGTAGAACGTAGAGAGACATCATGGCAAATCAGATTATCTTCTGATAAATATCCAGGCTTAAATGACACAGTTAATGTTAAGTGTTTTTTAAAATACCGTGAATTAAGTATTAAAAAAGAACAAGATTTACTAATGTTCTTTGGAAATTGATAAGTGTATTTTTAAATTTTAATTGGTTTGTTTAATTGAATGATTAAGTCTGTATTTAAGAAGGGGTTGTGTGTTAATTTATTTGTATTCTGATGAAGTCGTGAGATGAAAGCGGTGAATAAATGTTTGTACGCTATTTTTGTGCTTGCCTAATTGAGTTCGCTATTTTGGTGTATTTCTAACTGAGCTTTTTTGAAGTGTCAACTCTGCCTTCTTTGTTTGGATTGCTGTTTTTATTGCCATCTTCTGAATTTCATCAGTGTTTAGCCAGCAGCTGTAGAGAGACAAGCACTACTACAGCTACCCTGAGTCTCCAGTGGGAGATGCTAGAAGAGGAATTGCAACCTTGACCTTTTCTCCTTGACCTTTTTTCCTTGACCTTTTCTCCTGGAAGGAAGGATGCTGCAGGTGCTTAGATCAAACATCCACCTTCAAGGGCTTCTTGTTTAGATCAGGTCACCTGTTTCATAGTCAGGACCAAAATCGCTGTTCCTGTGGGCCAGCTGTAAACGAAAAGAAGGAATTTATTGAAAGGGTGAGCAAATGTAATCAAACCACAAGGTGGTTATTACATAATGAAGTGTTTAATGACAGTATTTTGTTTACTTAAAAAAGGGAACAAGCTTTTTTACTGTTTGATTTGGTACACAAGCATGAGGGAATTCAAACTGTATGCACAAAAAGTGCTTGCAGTGTGGTCTGTGTATGGTGGCTAAATTTAAGATAAAAATAAAGTCTACGCATAAATATTTGTAAAACAATTATGTGTGATATTTTATATCCTTGATGATTTTGAAATGGACTGGGCTTCCCTCACTAAATTAGCAGAAGTATATTGCACAGTTAAAGACACTGGAGATGATTGAAAATTGTCAGTTTTGTCGAAGTACTGGTTACAAAGACATATGATCTGCTACACAACTCAGTAGCAACACAAATATCATATGAGAATTTTATTTTTACGCAACATACCTTATTCATTGAATGAATCTTGTCTTACAAGCTTTAAATAAGCAAAGAAAATGAAATGCAGATTTAACAACACAAAAAGCCAAAAAAAATGGCCATTGAACAACTTGTATGAGAATTTTTTAAAGAAGTTATGCATTTTTGCAAAATCATGTAAATCCAAACCTCATATAATTGTAATACAGTTCTAGTCACAAAAGAAGCCAATGAATGAATGAATGCAAAAGCTGGTTGAATATGACTGTTTTGCTGAGAGATTGATAGATACATTAATAGACGCACATATGTGGCATGTAATAAAAAGCTACAATAGTTTAAAAATATTTGTTAGGAAAATGTGTATAACAGAACTGCATTTTAAATTGTTGTCAGTAAATGAGTTATTCCTTGTGCCCAGATGCTATGGTCTTATTTCAGTTGTGGAGAACATCCAGCAGATCAGAAAGTTGGTAGGGAAGCAGAACAATTATGCATAGCTCACATTAGGCTAACTGCCCTGAGAGGTAATTAAGCCTATCCAAAAAACCCTATATCAGGATCAAACCCTGTACTTTGCGGTCATGAGATAAGGGCCTTAACTATTAAGCCAAACCCCTTTAACTGAAAAAGACACATTTCTAGAATATGTCATGAGTAGTTAGTAAATGCAAGGATGCATATTTGGAGAAGGAATAAAAACATTTTGGGATAAATTTATGATACCAAATGTCAGATGCCATAGAAAAATTTTGTACAAAGGTTGTATAAAATAATGTGTGCTGGAAATATTTCTGGTTCTGATAAAAGAAATTAAATTGTTGAAAGTGAAAAATATTATTTGTCTTGCTTAGAACTACAGAATGTGACTGATAATAATTGAAATATTTTTTGGGTTTCCTCCATAAATGGATGCCATGAGCCTAAAATGCATTTCAGCACCAGAGCTATGTTATCACTGATCTCACTGCGTGACTACAAGCAAATATTTGCAGATGGACTCTTAAAAAGGACAGAAAGTTTGCTAAAAACATATACAATGGAGAAAAATAACCTTAGGAGAAAGTAAGGTATTTGAGAAGCACACAGCATGGGGACAGTTAATGTTTTGTAAATTTTCTTTACAGCTCATATTTATTTATTTGTTTGTATGTTTGCCTTTCTTGAACAGGAAAGTCCAACTATGCAGAGTCCATTTTCAGCAGAGGCCTGGGGAGAAAATTTCTATCACAGTACATTTATTTTTACAAATGAATTTCAGACAGTTCTCAGAAATATAATAGTTACATTTCTCATAAAAAAACAACATAATTACATTGCGAACTGCTTCTGCTTCGGGCACCGCGCGGCAAGAAAGACTGAAGAAAATGGCGTTGGTTGCAATATATGTACCCCTGGCGCACTGACGTCACAGATGAGGCGACTGCAACTGACGTTGGACCAAGACTTTGGAAATCCAGCCGACTACGGGACCACCTGACGACAGGATAACCCAAGTGTAATGACTGCAGCAGGGTAACACGATGAACATCAACATAATTACAAGACAGGTATATACGAGAAAGTAGTTACATCATCAACAATTATAAGTCTGTACAGTTCTTACATCTCTAAAATCTTGCAGAAAGTAAATGCATTGAGACTGCATTATTATCAGCACATTATGATGGCTCTGGTTTCATGCCTTAGGGAAGGCATTGTTTGAAATATGATGAGAAGTTTATACGTGAAAGAAAACAGTTTGCCACACTGCCCTGGGCTCAGTCAGATTTACCTTTGCTGAGGACAACAAATTTTTTTGGGTGCAAACATTGAAATTCAGTTCCCCAACAGACAGACCACAGCACTTCAAAAGATATCACTCATAAAGTAAGTGTTAATTCAGAGGGAGAGGACTTTTTTTCTTTACATTCAACAATGGACAATGTTTCTATCACTGTCATAAGCACAAAAATGAATGTTTGACTTATGATGGACCCCATTCCTTTAATATATGCACAAGAGTTAGGGTGTCATTACCATTCTAGAGGGAAATGAAGCAAGTTTTAGAGAGATGACTACACTATTCAGACCTAAATAGGAAAGATGCATATAGCATGGAACAAGGAGTTATGATAGACTTTCACATTCCATTCAGAGGGCATGTAGTCACTTATATCCATGAATAGAATCCTTTAATAATGCCCCATCTTAAAGAGGACACCACTGTGACCTGTATTTTCTTGGTGACAGTATTCAGAATAGTCAAGGTTATGGCATAAGGCACAATGATGCCCAAGATAAAAGTCAAATTGTTTTTTTACTTTCTGCTTGAATATGTTATATATGAGCATTATAAGGACATGCAGGATGCTAAGGGGATAAGAAATAGTATATATAATGATGTATACCAATTTTTTATGCTGTTTCTTTCTCATTATTTGAAAAAAAAACATTAAATTATTCTAGATATGGATGATATTGCAAGATGCATGTTTTTAGTCTGTGAACAACTATTTGGATGCCTAGTTTCTTGTTAGTTTTTAAAGTTGGGTCTATATTAGAACACCGAATGTTCAAAATTTCGACTGTTCTAATATCGAACGCTATGAATCAAAAATTTATAACATCCAACATACAGAACAGCAAATTTTTTCCTAGGGGAAAAAATTCACTGTTCCAAAACACTTACACACAACACAAGCACACCAAGCAAACAGCAATCCACACACATACACCTAAACTCTTACACCTAACCCTACACTAAACTATACACACACCACTAACTATCCACCTACCTTAAGCCAAGCCCTAACCCTAAGTTCCATTACTA
>NC_056745.1:1495022489-1495162489 GCF_019279795.1 Protopterus annectens | reverse complement strand
CGCACCTCACGCTCCAGAGACGTCATCCTCATTACCACAATCAACAGAACATGCTGGAGGGACAGGTTCATAACCCAGAGACTGCCCATGCTTTGGAATAGACTTCCCATACATGTCAAGCAGAGCACCTCACTGGCCCTCTTCAAGAGAAATCTTGATGAGTGGATGGGAAATAGAAAATTTACCCCAAGGATCACTCCAGTGGCTCTACTCGACAGAGGCACTGGGAACTAAAGTAGGGTGACACTATGCCAGGGTAATCCTATGGGTTAGGCTTGTAAAGTCTCCAGGGCCATTGCTCCCTTCAAGCCTTCCTTTCCATGGAGAGTGCGGAGGTCTGTGTAGTAATGAAGCTATGGAGAGTATCTTGGCAGTGCAAGATTATAATGTCTTTCACACTTTTACATCAGCTAGGAACTCATACATGTGCAACTCACCATAAACAGGATCTTCTACCATATACTTGCAGCCCATAGGTCCCCTTCCATGTCCCAGGAAACCCGATGTACTAGGGTCCCTCATCGTTCAACCCTATATGATATTCATTCTACACCACATATAATGCACAAGCCCAGTGATTCCTAAACTACATTAATACTAACATCCTGGAACAGTTAATCCATTCTCCTACCAGGGAACAAGGATCCATTACTTTGTACTCAAGACCATGGGGGGGGGGGGTGATGTTCCTCACCCAATGTAATGTCCTCATTTGTCAGATCTGACCATAAGGCAGTATTACTTGAAATAAAAATTACATCTGGAGACCCAGCAAAACCAAAAACCTTTAGGAACCATTCTAAGATTAACCATTCTTTACAAAGTGACACTTTGGCTAAATTCCTCACACCCCCAAACTTAGTGAAAAACATAGCATATGCTGAGCAATTTACAGACTCCTTGCATAGCCATAATGATAGCTGTATAGAGCGAGCTGTGCCCACTCATGTTAAGAATAAGACAAACTCAAAAGACAAGCCACCCTGGTGGAATCACAATATCAATCTGTTATAGAACAAACAAAAAAAATTTTGGCCAAGCATAAGAGGAACAAAGCCTTTCATGCTACGCCCCCCACACCAATGAAAACAGGCAGCTAAGATGGTTAATTAATACTTCAAAGGCTAAATCTGAAGAAAAAATGTGCTTCTCAGGCAAAGAACAGCCGCAAAGCTTTCTATGGCTATGTCTTATCCTCAAGGGAAATACTCAACAATGTGCAGAACTTATTGTAAATGGCATCAACCACACTGACCATTTTGGCTGACAGGTTCAGCTCAAATTTCATCTTGTACTCCCCCGATAATCCAAAGGAAATATCACATTTCACAATCCCCCCAACCACTACTAGGGAACAGGACATCAGTGCACTTTCCCAGGCCAAAAACACTGCATCGATAGGCCCCAATAACATCCTGGGATGCTTAATAAATAGCATGAAACATAAACTCTCTTGTTCACATGAATTGGTTTGGATGTGTGCCCAAGGAATGGAACATGGCTACAGTTATTCTCCTGCACAGAAGAGGTCCAACCACTGATCTGGGTAACTACAGGCCCATAAGTCTGACCACCCTCATATGTAAGGCTGCAGAAAGAATCATCATGGACATAATAAACAGGGACATAGGTAACCTAAAAATGCTATACCCAACACAGTTCGGCTTTGTTAAAGAAAGATCATGCCTATGAAATTGGGAAGACGTGTTTGAAAAGATCAACAAAGCAATGGATGAGGGCAAGACTGTGAACACTGCTTACCTTGACCTGGCCAAGGCTTTTGATGTAATGTCCTACTCAGGCATTATTTTCAAGCTCATTAAATTAGGTAAAAACCTTTTTATCACCCCTCTGGATAGCCACCTGGCTCACTGATAGGACCCAGAAGGTCAAAATAGGTGAGGCCACCTCCACCGAGAGGCCAATCATTAGTGGAGTCCCCCAGAGCTCAGTACTAGGCCCAGTCCTTTTTGGCATCTATTTCTCTGAAGTGGAAGCAAATGCTGAAGGTTTATGACTGGATTAAGTTTGCAGATGATTGCAAGTCGGGGGTATCACTGACTCCCCTGTAGACACTAGCATTCTTTGACTAACAAATAGTGCCAAAGCCATGGTCTTAAACTCAATGCTAAGAAATGCATAATTGCACCCTTTGGGAAATCAACCATCCCAGCTAATTGCCATGTTGATAATATGCCACTAGGAATTGACCCAGGGGTCAGGGATCTGGATACGCATGTAGACAGTAGCTTTATCTTTGACCACCATGTGCCACAGTGGTGAGGAAATCCTTTTATGTTTCACAACTTATAAGTAAGGACATGGCATCTAGGTCAAAAGAGGTCATTATCCAACTGTATTCTGCCCTTATCAAACCAATCATATAGTACAATGCTCCCTTTAGTTTGTACCTGACCAGGCTTATGCAGCAACTAGAGAGACCTCAGAGGTTCCTTACAAAAAAGATACAAAGTAACAAACCTGCCTTATGAAGAGCCCCTTAAAGCCCTTTCCCTCTATCAGTCTCCTATAGATTCCTGACAGCTGATCTATGCCTGGCTAACAAGGCATCTGCAAAACTCACACTTATGAATCTCCTGCATATTCATAAGTCAAACAGTACCAGAAATATGAAGTCTAGAGACATGAATTTTGTCTGTGACTTACACAGAACATGCCAGAGAGACAAATAGGTGCCCTAGAAACTGCCCCTACTATTGAACAGGCTTCACATCCATGTGATGCTGAGTTCATCTATTAATCAGTTTAACTGCAACCTAGACCAGTGGATGGGGAATAGGAAATTTACACCGGGCCTGGCACCCACGTCCCTTATGGACAGAAGCAGATTATAAATGCCTGGCTGTCAGTGTCCTATTTGGATTCACAATGTCATTATTCTTTTAGGAAAACTTGGCTAGGTTTAGAAAGCTCCCGCCCCCCACGTCGATAGCCTAGTAACAATATGAATAATATCCCAGGCTTAATAACAACTCTAAGACAGATGCTAAGGAATGCAATATCGAGGGACTACATGTAAGCTTGAAATACAGAGGCATTATAAGAGAAAACCATACTATCCCAGGCTTGATAACAAATCTAAGACAGAAGCTAAGGAATGCAAGATGGTATAAGCAAAAACTATACTATCCCAGGCTTAATAACAACTCTAAGAAATCTGTCCACATATGGCTGGTCATAATAACAACCCAGTAAGTGATATAAGCTAGGGAAGAATACTCTGAATTTATAAAGTAAGCTTTGGTGAAGTATTTCCTTTTCCAAGAATATAGCCTTTTATTAGAGAGTAGCTATACAAGCTTTAACCACAACTGTGAACTGAAGCAACCACAATAAATAGTTTATTCTTTTGGATGGAAATGGTGGATGAAGTCCAACTCCAGTCCATAATAAGGACTTAGAACATGAGAAGGACTGGTCCAGAAACAGGCTGATCCACAAAGTTGCTGTAACCCATAATTTATTAACAGGAGTAGAGTCACAGACTTTATAAACAATGTTAGGGTTCACCTGTCCACAGGCTGGGCAGGTAATTTCATAGGCTAGTCCTGTGCTTGCTGTAGTAGCTGAGTTCCATCAGGCTTTATGCAGAAATATTGTCTTCTCATAAAGATAATGGAAAGGCCTGAGATGTGTAACCGACTTTAAAAAGGTATCGATGAACGTGGTTTGGAGGTTAGTATCCAGAAGGGAGCACCAAAAGGTGATACGATTTTTGGGCCTTTTCCTTAATGGGTTATGTCAGCACCTTATAAACATTAAAGACTTTGTAATATGATCTCATGGTGAGTTAGAGAGACATTTACTATGCAGATGAGAGGGAAGGAGAAGGGGGAAATACAGTATGTATAGCAAATTGTGGATATAACGGGTCCTTAAAAGCTTCCAGAAGTTGAACTTGGGGAGGTCCCAGTTCTTATGTACACTACTCATCAGTTATGGGCACTAGCTCTGATAGCCATCTAATTCCTCTGCCACCCCTTGAGGAATTGAAAACTGGAGAATTGTCAAAGTTGAAATGGGGGTTACTCCAGAGTGGGGTAGCTGAACCCCAGATATCGGGCCATTTCAGAACTTTCACAAGAGAAAAGAGGGATGAAAGGAGTTAGAAAATAGAGGTCCAAACCACAAGGTGTTTGGGAAGAGATTTCTGGTACTAGTCAATCGTCAGGGGGAAAAATAATTCATAATTTTAACTTCTGTTAAAGCCCAACAAGGTAGTGCTGTATGCTTCAGAGATAAATGTTGAGACAACAGAAAGGCTTTGGAATAACTACCTCAGTTGGGGATTCCCAGCCAAAACTGATGGGTGAAAACATTTTGGATTTTGCACATTTAAACCTATTTCAGCCTCCATCCCAAATAAAAGTGTTTAACAATGTAACTATTCTTTTTTAACTATCGGTGGGGGGAGGGGAAGGGATATGTCTAAATACATAAAATAGTAATGGTGAGACTTGCATCTTAACAGCTGGAATATGACCCAATAAGAAAAGACATAATCTCTTCCATGACTGGTCCCAAAGGAAGACTTTGTCCCATATGTCCCTAAGATTGATCTTAACCATCTCCTGAATGTCTAAGTATAATTTTATACCTCAGTAAAGAGTCTTAGATTTTGACAATTGAAAAGGAAGACAGGTAGTACATGCTGTGATGTCCTACCACTAGACCAGTAATCAAAGAGATTCAATCCTCACCACTGGCACCAGTGAAGGGATGTACACTGGGAGGATAGCAGGTACACATGCAGTATTTCCAAATGCAACTCTCTGCATCCAATGCAATTTTCCTTAAGAGCATACAGGGATCACAGTTAATCCTGGGCATGTTTCTCCTTCTTTCTCAACATCCCCAATAAGACTTCCCACTGGCACAGCTATAAAGTTGAGTCCTTAGCCAATGTTCCAAGCCATGTCCTCCAGCGCTGTCTATGTCCAACCAGTGATTCGTGTCCCTGCCCAAGTAGCCGACACACACACTCTTGGATATTTGTTTTACACGCACACACACACACACACACACACACACACACACACACACACACACACACCTGGGAAAGTGTGGCATGCGTTTACTACCCATGTCCCCTTTTGCACAGACTATAAGGTAGTTATCACTGCCACCAGAACACCTTATCAGCTACTTTTAGCCCCTTAATGACAGCACATTGGTGTAGCTGTAGTGTTGTGGCCTCACAGCAAGAGGTCCTCTGGTTTGATTCTCAGCTGGGGTGCCTTCTGTGTGGAGTCTGCATGCCCTCCCTGCATTCATGTGGGTTTCTTCCAGGTGCTCGGATTTCCTCCCACATTACAAAGACATATATCTGGAGTGTTTCTCCCCAGGCCTCCGCTGAAAACTGGCCTCATTCCAAGTCAGACTTTCCTGGTAAATAAATGATAAATAAATAAAAATAAATTAACAAAGGGTGTCCAATTTTGTTGTGTAATATTAATACTAACATAAATGGTAGTTTGACCAAGAGCAAGGCTTTTAGGAGTGGACTACACAGTGTCACCAAATAAATATGCAAGTACTCTCAAAACTTAAATATCTCTGCACATATCAGCCACAATGAAAGCTTTAAATATATTTAATAATAAATAATAAAACAACAAGCTATTACTAAATATATATTCACAGCGACATCAGAGTTCAAAACCATAAGAAATATTTAAAACAACATTGCAGGACAATCTCAAATAAATGAAGAAAACTATCTAACCTAAGCTTTACTATATTCCTGACTGAATCTAAGAGAATTACTATAACCTAAGAACTTACTAACAGAGCAAGGTAGATGTGGTGAATGGATCTTCTAGTTGTTGTCAGGTCCAATACAGAATGCAAAATGCTCTGTCTCACAAAGATACTTCTCAAATTAATATCTAAAATATTACTGCTTGGATAGCTTGCAGAATGACATAATTTCTTGTCATCTGACTCCTAGTTCCCAGGCCAAACAAACATGGGTGAAGCTGGCAGTATTTAGCCTCTACCTGTAAAAGTATACAGATGAGGGCTTCTCCTCAGATCTCTGGCACATGCTGGAAGTCATAAAACAATTGCATTCTTCATGCTTTCAAGACTAACAATGACTTCACCCTAAAGGCAATATAGAACATTTCATAGTACAGACATTGTGGCTCTTGCTGCATTGAAAACTGAAAGATACCATATTATATGGCCTAGCCATAAAGTAATTTAATTTCAGTTGTTTTTCTAAAATTTACTAGACTGAGGTTAACCTCCTGTATCCTAGTTTCCACTATTAAAATATATTAATTTAAACAGTTACAATAGTGTATGTACATTTCTGTTCTCTTCCAGTAGGGCACACCGTGTTTACATTTCAAACAGCAGTTTGCAAATACCTTTTCAGCACATGCATCTGTACAAGCAGTTTGATGTACACATGACATACAGTTCTAATACATTATATAAATCATTTTGATATTCACCAGTAACATATAATCATTTACAAAATTCCAGCTAGCTCGGCTGGCAGTATCTCCTTTCATCACACAGGCACCTAACAATTTCACTACTGGGTTAGCAGGAAAAAAAATCTCAGTTTTGTAATATTTAGCTTAAGACCTGATACATGAACAATCTTTCCTAGTATCTAGTAAAACACAGGAATATCTGACAAAGGATCACTAGAAAGAATTACACAACCATCATGAAACATAAAGAAGTGGTGTCTTTGGAATATAAAGACAAAGCAGATATTCTGCAGGAATTATTAAGGAGCCTGTTTAATGGCTCCATGGCCAATAGGACAAGGACTGCGGAGAGTGGACAACCTTTTCAACTGCCTCTTATCAGAGTTAAAGGGGAGACATTATATTATTTGTAAGAACACTGACTAAAGATGTTACATAGTCTTGAAAGAGTTAATAAACTCACTGGGAAATCCAATTTTCTGCATAACTGCCCAAATATACAACCATTTAATGGAGTCAGAAGCCTTCTTGAATTTGGCAAAGAGAGACAAAAGATGTTCAGAAGTATTTTTTAAACCTTAAAATTATAACACGAGTGTTTGCATGTGATCTGCATTACTCTTACCCTTAACTAATCCTGACTACTTGTTTGATATGATTGCTTGTAGCTTATTGTTTCAATCATTAGGACAAATATTTTGACATATAATTTAACAGCAGTATTAATAAGTAATATATGTCTATAAGTTGTGGAAGAGCATTGCCTTTACCCAACTTATGAAAGGGTAAAAAAATAAATAATAGATTAGTGAAAAAGTAGAGAAAGAAGATCCTGTAGGGAATTGCAGACCTCCATATTTAGACTCTTGTCCCAGAACGTTTACCCATCTAAAAGAAGGTAATGCAAAGCAGATTCAGACATATGATTAACTAATAGTTCCTGATGGTGGGGTGATTATATTGGTAGGATAATTCCATAGAGAAAACTATTAATATCCACTTGCAGAGTCTCTAAGCTGTTTTTGTTATTGTAAAGGGTTTGAAAAACTCAGAAAATGCTTTGTTTATCCCTAGAAATGTGGCATCTCTCTGTCTCCCAGAGAAAGATCTTATATCTGTCATAGTTTTCTTAATTTTCTTAATCTAAACATATGAGATAAAAGTTTTCTGGGTTTATTTCCAGTTGCCCAGCAGTCCTGATCTGCAGCATGCTCCAAACAAAGCAGAGCGTCCTCTTTGAAAAAGACATTAAAATGATGAGGTGCTATCTTATATGGCCTATTAAGGCTCTTGTATTGCCTACTAAGGGACAGATTCCTAATTCTAGCTGACTCACATTTAGCCTGCAATTTTTAGTCAACTTTTCCTGTGAAGACATTTTTATCTCTTGTGAATCCAGAAACATTTTTCTAGCCCCAGAGCAAAAGCTTTCTGATTCCAGTTTTAAAGATCCCCACCATACTTTAATAGGTATATTGGAAGCAGAGTTTAGAGATATAAAATGTCTAATACTCTCCACAGTGTAATTGATGAAATGCTTGCTTGTCTTTAAAAATCAGGGGTCCACTCTCCAGGATTTCATCTGTTCAGAAGATGGTGCAAGGTGATCACAGTATGCAGAACACAGGAAACCAAAAACAATAATCTGTTCAACTACCTGAAGTGCCCTGAGGGGAACAAAAAGTACATTCTGCATCAGAGAGGTTTTATTATTCTCCACATATCTACAAGAGCTTGGGGGTCACAGACTTCTGTGATCATCTTTTGAAATTTTATGTGAGTTTCACCTCCAGGATTACTTCTGTCTCTGTTACGCTGAGATTACTTCTGTCTCTGATGGAATTAGGAACCAGTTAAAAAATCTCCTGACAGACATATCATATGCATATTCCCCCCGGGTTTACACCTTACTAAATAAATCAGTACATGAAATAGGGTCATCACAATTGGGTCCATAAATAGAAATCAATGTCCATAGGGTCTCAGGGCAAGAAAACAACGCAATAGCGTGATACACTTGTTTATCAGTCAATTTCTGCTGTAACTTCCAATTATTTAAAGATACTTTGATTCCAAGAATGACTCCCACTTCAGATTTAGGAGTAAGGGTGTAACGAAGGTCTCCAATTCAAAAGGAGAAAAAGATCCTAGCATGAATCTTAGCAATCCTGTCTGAAATAAAAATATCATAAAAATATCATAGAAATATAAAAATATCATAAAAATATCATACATCTATTTTAACTAGGCCAAGGAGAGGATAAACCGTAAAAATATAAATACAAAAACAGAACATATTTAACAAACATGGCAAATAACAAGTAATGATCTATGAAGTGAGAGAAGAAAAACCTTGAACTAACAGACAAAAACGGGGAAAAAGAAATGAAGCAAAAAAGTGTTCTAAGTCACAGAAAAAATAAGTTTCTATTTCAAAATCCCAAAGTAGTGCTTAAAATGTTCTTCTCCAGCTCTTGTGATAGTTAAGGCCTGATAGAGGAACAGAAGAGCATTAAATAACTAAAATCTTACATGATGGAAGATACTTAAGCTTAAAACTAACAATCAATACTATATAAGAAACACTAACCAATGCACCAAAGAAATCACAACTCAGACAATATTGTTATGTAACTCCCTTGCTCTTACATAATACATCACCAGATTTAGAGATTGATTTTCTTGGTTTGATAAACTTATCAAGTCCAGAGCGAGTGCCCAAAGAAGATGTTGCTGTTTTGGGAATAGTATTCTCATGTACTCTTAAGTTTACAGATGTAGGTTTTCAATTGGGCACTGGACAAGAAGGTGAACAGCTGGTCCTCTTACAGTCCACCAGCTCAGAGGACAGCTGTTTAGACAGTTGCTTCCTTTTATTTATTTTATTTTGCATTTGTTGACCGGGTTTGTCCGACTGAGATAAGTAGCCTTTTTTCAGCAGATGCCCGAGGAGAAAAGCTCTAACAATTTATGCAGACTGTCATTTACAGTACACATTGATCAGCAAAAGTAAAAGAAAAAACATAATCAATATGATAACTAATGAAAAAAACATAATCAATATGATAACTAATGTCTTTTGTCTTTTTCCCAGTTAGGAGTCGCCACAGCGGAACTCCGGTCTGCTAATGATTGGCAGTTGGTTTTTATGGTGTCGAGTTGCCAGCCCAACGCCCAACCTTCAATGAAGGCACGCCCATTCAACGCATGTCTTTCGAACGCCCACTTGACCGCGGGGAGGACATGCAGACTCCACACAGAAGGTACTCCCAACCTAAGTTGAAAATCGATACAATAACTAGTAGAAAAGAATTAATGATCATATTGCTGCGGTGGTGGTGCTGCGGTAGCGTTGTTGCCTCACAGTAAGATGTTGTCCTGTTCGATTCTCAGCTAAAGCGTCTTCTCTGTGGAGACATGCGTGAATGGGCCTACCTTTGTTGAAGGTTGTGCATCAGGCCTGGCAAGTCGGTACGTAAAAATCTACTGCCAATCATTAGCGGACCAGAGTTCCGCTGTGGCGACCCCTAACCGGGAAAAGCGGAAAGATACAACAACAACAACATAGACATCAGGAAATTATTAAGGAGCTTAAGATCATCCAGAACAGTGTTTAAGTAATGAGGTAATAAGTGGGAGTGAGATATGAGATAGTATGTAGGTGGGGTCTATATCAGAATATGGAAGTTTTAAAACTTTGAATATTCTGATATCGACTCATTTTGAGCGAACACTAAAAATAGCAAACCTGCAGAACACCAAATTCATTCCTAGCGAAAGAATTCAGTTGGCCAGTTCTGTGACTTCACTATTTACAGCGCTGTGGTAGAAAGTTACGGGCCAGGTTCAGGTAAGTGTGCGATTGAGTGGTCGTTAGGGTTAGGGCGCGGGTTAGGTGAGTTAGGGTTAGGGCGCGGGATGAGTGAGTTAGGGTTAAGGTGCGGGTTAGGTGAGTTAGAGTTAGGGTGTGGGTTAGGTGAGTGTGAGATAGTGACGGACCTTAGGGTTAGGGTTTGGGTTAAGGTAAGTGGAGAGATAGTAGTGTATGTACAGTTTAGTGTAGGGTTAGTTGTAGGATTATAAGTGTATGTATGTGGATTGATGTTTTTTAGGTGTGTTTGTGTTGTGTGAATGTGTTTTGGAATAGCAAATTTTTTCCCAAGGAAGAAATTTGCTGTTCTGAATGTTCGATATAATATGGTTTAGATATTAAAGGTTCGAAGAAATAGCGTTCGCTATTTTCATCTTTTGATAGCGTGATATAAATGCTGTAGGTGGGGGGGTGGGAGAAGGTAGGGATGGGAGAAGGATTTCGGAGGACGATTACAGTGGCTTCCTCTAGTGAATAGGACTATTTGTGAGACCTTGATGGGGCATGGGGTCTCCTCTGGTATCTAGGGCAACTGGGTCTTCTGTATTACTGGAAACTGTCATAAATTTTCCAAGACATGTGCTTTTCATGGTTTATTCAGGAGAAGTAGTTGAGTGATCCATGTGAGCTACGTGCTGTTCAGAAGTTACATGTGTTTCATTGCAGACAGAATCAATGTTTAAAGTAGATTGTAATAAACCCAGCACAGATTCAGAAAAGGATGAAAATCTGTTTTGTCTGGTTTTGCATTTGATACATCAAATGGTAAAATATTTCAAGTAAGTTGACACTGTTTTTATAGCAAAGTTAACAAACTGAAGAGAAGGTCTTTTGCCAGCAAGAATAAATGGGTGTCTTTCTCTAACAACTCTCAGGATGTTGTGTTTGTCACATTCATCGAGAAGGTGAAAAACGATGTGCCTTGAATGACCTGAGTCACTCTGCACCCATAGTGATGAGTCACTCTGCACCCATAGTGATGTCACTCTGCACCCATACTGATGAGTCACTCTGCACCCATAGTGATGAGTCACTCTGAACTCATAGTGATGAGTCACTCTGCACCCATAGTGATAAGTCACTCTGCCCCATAGTGATATCACTCTGCACCTATAGTGTACCCATAGTGATAAGTCACTCTGCACCCATAGTGATGAGTCAATCTGCACCCATAGTGATGAGTCACTCTGCACCCATAGTAAAGAGTCACTCTGCACCCATAGTGATGAGTCACTCTGCACCCATAGTGATGAGTCACTCTGCACCCATAGTGATAAGTCACTCTGCACCCATAGTGATGTGTCACTCTGCACCCATAGTGATGAGTCACTCTGCAAACATAGCGTTGAGACACTCTGCACCCATAGTGATGAGTCACTCTGCACCCATAGTGAAAAGTCACTCTGCACAAATAGTGATAAGTCACTCTGCACCCATAGTGATAAGTCACTCTGCACCCTTAGTGATGAGCCACTCTGCACCAATAGTGATGAGTCACACTGCACCCATAATGATAAGTCACTGTGCACCCATAGTGATGAGTCACTCAGCACCCATAGTGAAGAGTCACTCTGCACCCATAGTGATGAGTCACTCTGCACCCATAGTGATGAGTCACTATGCACCCATAGTGATGAGTCACTATGCACCCAAAGTGATGAGTCACTATGCACCCATAGTGATGTCACTCTGCACCCATAGTGATAAGTCACTCTGCACCCATAGTGATGAGTCACTCTGCAGACATAGCGTTGAGTCACTCTGCACCCATAGTGATGAGTCACTCTGCACCCATAGTGATGAGTCACTCTGCACCCATAGTGTTGAGTCACACTGCACCCATAGGGATAAGTCACACTGCACCCTTAATGATGAGACACTCTGCACCCTTAGTGATGAGTCACTCGGTACCCATAGTGATGAGTCACTCTGCACCCATAGTGTTGAGTCACTCTACACCCATAGTGATAAGTCACTCTGCACCCATAGTGATGAGTCACTCTGCACCCATAGTGATGAGTCACTCTGCACCCATAGTGATGAGTCACTCTGCACCCATAGTGTTGAGTCACTCTACACCCATAGTGATAAGTCACTCTGCACCCATAGTGATGAGTCACTCTGCACCCATAGTGATAAGTCATTCTGCACCCTTAATGATGAGACACTCTGCACCCTTAGTGATGAGTCACTCGGCACCCTTAGTGATGAGTCACTCTGCACCCATAGTGATAAGTCACTTTGCACCCTCAGTGATGAGTTACTCTACAATCATAGTGATTAGTCACTCTGCACCCATAGTGATGAGTCACTCTGCACCCATAGTGATGAGTCACTCTACACCCATAGTGATAAGTCACTCTGCCCCCATAGTGATATCACTCTGCACCCATAGTGCACCCATAGTGATAAGTCACTCTGCACCCATAGTGATGAGTCAATCTGCACCCATAGTGATGAGTCACTCTGCACCCATAGTGAAGAGTCACACTGCACCCATAGGGATGAGTCACTCTGCAAGTAAGTTGACACTGTTTTTATAGCAATGTTAACAAACTGAAGAGAAGGTCTTTTGCCAGCAAGAATAAATGGGTGTCTTTCTCTAGCAACTCTCACGATGTTGTGTTTGTCACATTCATCCAGAAGGTGAAAAACGATATGCCTTGAATGGCCTGAGTCACTCTGCACCCATAGTGATGAGTCACTCTGCACCCAAAGTGATGAGTCACTCTGCATCCTTAGTGATGAGTCACTCTGCACCCATAGTGATAAGTCACTCTGCACCCTTAGTGATGAGTCACTCTGCACCCATAGTGATAAGTCACTCTGCCCCCATAGTGATATCACTCTGCACCCATAGTGCACCCATAGTGATAAGTCACTCTGCACCCATAGTGATGAGTCACTCAGCACCCTTAGTGATGAGTCACTCTGCACCCATAGTGATAAGTCACTCTGCCCCCATAGTGATATCACTCTGCAGCCATAGTGCACCCATAGTGATAAGTCACTCTGCATCCATAGTGATGAGTCGCTCTGCACCCTTAGTGATGAGTCACTCTACACCCATAGTGATAAGTCACTCTGCACCCTTAGTGATGAGTCACTCTGCACCCATACTGATGAGTCACTCTGCACCCATAGTGATGAGTCACTCAGCACCCATAGTGGTGAGTCACTCTGCACCCATAGTGATGCGTCACTCTCCACCCATAGAGATGAGTCACTCTGCACCCTTAGTGGTGAGTCACTATGCACCCATAGTGATGAGTCACTCTGCACCCACAGTGATAAGTCACTCTGCACCTATAATGATGAGTCACCCTACACCATTAGTGATGAGTCACTCTGCACCCATAGTGATAAGTCACTCTGCACCCATAGTGATGAGTCACTCTGCACCCATAGTGATGAGTCACTCTGCAAACATAGTGATAAGTCACTCTGCCCCCATAGTGATATCACTCTGCAGCCATAGTGCACCCATAGTGATAAGTCACTCTGCACCCATAGTGATGAGTCGCTCTGCACCCTTAGTGATGAGTCACTCTACACCCATAGTGATAAGTCACTCTGCACCCTTAGTGATGAGTCACTCTGCACCCATACTGATGAGTCACTCTGCACTCATAGTGATGAGTCACTCAGCACCCATAGTGGTGAGTCACTCTGCACCCATAGTGATGCGTCACTCTCCACCCATAGAGATGGGTCACTCTGCACCCTTAGTGGTGAGTCACTATGCACCCATAGTGATGAGTCACTCTGCACCCACAGTGATAAGTCACTCTGCACCTATAATGATGAGTCACCCTACACCATTAGTGATGAGTCACTCTGCACCCATAGTGATAAGTCACTCTGCACCCATAGTGATGAGTCACTCTGCACCCATAGTGATGAGTCACTCTGCAAACATAGTGATAAGTCACTCTGCCCCATAGTGATATCACTCTGCAGCCATAGTGCACCCATAGTGATAAGTCACTCTGCACCCATAGTGATGAGTCGCTCTGCACCCTTAGTGATGAGTCACTCTACACCCATAGTGATAAGTCACTCTGCACCCTTAGTGATGAGTCACTCTGCACCCATACTGATGAGTCACTCTGCACTCATAGTGATGAGTCACTCAGCACCCATAGTGGTGAGTCACTCTGCACCCATAGTGATGCGTCACTCTCCACCCATAGAGATGGGTCACTCTGCACCCTTAGTGGTGAGTCACTATGCACCCATAGTGATGAGTCACTCTGCACCCACAGTGATAAGTCACTCTGCACCTATAATGATGAGTCACCCTACACCATTAGTGATGAGTCACTCTGCACCCATAGTGATAAGTCACTCTGCACCCTTAGTGAGGAGTCACTCTGCATCCTTAATGATAAGTCACTCTGTACCCATAGTTATGAGTCACTCTGCAGCCTTAGTGATGAGTCACTCTGCACCCATAGTGATGAGTCACTCTGCACCCATAGTGTTGTCAATCTGCACCCATAGTGATGAGTCAGTCTGCACCCATAGTGAAGAGTCACTGTGCACCCATAGTGATGAGTCAGTCTGCAGCCATAGTGATGAGTCACTGTGCACCCATAGTGATGAGTCACTCTGCACCCATAGTGATGAGCCAGTCTGCACCCATAGTGAAGAGTCACTGTGCACCCAAAGTGATGAGTCACTCTGCACCCATAGTGATGAGTCACTCTGCACCCATAGTGATGAGTCACTGTGCACCCATAGTGATGAGTCACTCTGCACCCATAGTGATGAGTCACTCTGCACCCATAGTGATGAGTCACTCTGCACCCTTAGTGATGAGTCCCTCTGCACCCATAGTGATGTCACTCTGCACCCATAGTGATAAGTCATTCTGCACCCTTAGTGATAAGTCACTCAGCAGACCTAGTGATAGGTCACTCTGCACTCATAGTGATGAGTCACTCTGCAGCCATAGTGATAAGTCACTCTGCACCCTTAGTGTTGAGTCACACTGCACCCTTAATAATGAGTCACTCTGCACACCCACAGTGATGAGTCACTCTGCACACATAGTGATGAGTCACTCTGCACCCTTAGTGATGATTCACTCTGTACCCATAGTGATGAGTCACTCTGCACCAATAATGATACGTTACTCTGCACCCATAGTGATAAGTCACTCTGCACCCATAGTGATTAGTCACTCTGCACGCTTAGTGATGAGTCACTCTGCACCCGTAGTGATGAGTCACTCTGCACCCTTAGTGATAAGTCACTCTGCAAACATAGTGATAAGTCACTCTGCACCCATAGTGATGAGTAACTCTGCACCCTTAGTGATGAGTAACTCAGCACCCTTAGTGATGAGTCACTCAGCACCCTTAGTGATAAGTCACTCTGCACCCATAGTGAACAGTGTTTAAGTAATGAGGTAATAAGTGGGAGTGAGATATGAGATAGTATGTAGGTGGGGTCTATATCAGAACATGGAAGTTTTAAAACTTTGAATATTCTAATATCGACTCATTTTTGAGCAAACGCTAAAAATAGCGAACCTGCAGAACACCAAATTCATTCCTAGCGAAATAATTCAGTTGGCCAGTTCTGTGGCTTCGCTATTTTCAGCGCTGTGGTGGAAAGTTACGGACCGGGTTCAGGTAAGTGTGCAACTGAGTGGTCATTAGGGTTAGGGCGCGGGTTAGGTGAATTAGAGTTAGCGGCGGGTTAAGTGAGTTAGGGGTTAGGGCGTGGGTTAGGTGAGTGTGCGATAGTGACGGACCTTAGGGTTAGGGTTTGGGTTAAGGTAAGTGGAGAGATAGTAGTGTATGTACAGTTTAGTGTAGGGTTAGTTGTAGGATTATAAGTGTATGTGTGTGGATTGTTGTTTTTTAGGTGTGCTTGTGTTGTGTGAATGTGTTTCGGAATAGCAAATTTTTTCCCAAGGAAGAAATTTGCTGTTCTGAATGTTCAATATAATATGGTTTAGATATTTTCGGTTCGAAGAAATAGCGTTCGCTATTTTCATCTTTTGATAGCGTTATATAAATGCTGTAGGTGGGGGGGTGGGAGAAGGTAGGGTTGGGAGAAGGATTTCGGAGGACGATTACAGTGGCTTCCTCTAGTGAATAGGACTATTTGTGAGACCTTGATGGGGCATGGTTTCTCCTCTGGTATCTAGGGCAACTGGGTCTTCTGTATTACTGGAAACTGTCATAAATTTCCCAAGACATGTGCTTTTCATGGTTTATTCAGGAGAAGTAGTTGAGTGATCCATGTGAGCTACGTGCTGTTCAGAAGTTACATGTGTTTCATTGCAGACAGAATCAATGTTTAAAGTAGATTGTAATAAACCCAGCACAGATTCAGAAAAGGAGGAAAATCTGTTTTGTCTGGTTTTGCATTTGATACATCAAATGGTCGAATATTTCAAGTAAGTTGACACTGTTTTTATAGCAAAGTTAACAAACTGAAGAGAAGGTCTTTTGCCAGCAAGAATAAATGGGTGTCTTTCTCTAGCAACTCTCAGGATGTTGTGATTGTCACATTCATCGAGAAGGTGAAAAACGATGTGCCTTGAATGGCCTGAGTCACTCTGCACCCATAGTGATGAGTCACTCTGCACCCATAGTGATGTCACTCTGCACCCATACTGATGAGTCACTCTGCACCCATAGTGATGAGTCACTCTGCACCCATAGTGTTGAGTCAGTCTACACCCATAGTGATAAGTCACTCTGCCCCCATAGTGATATCACTCTGCACCCATAGTGTACCCATAGTGATAAGTCACTCTGCACCCATAGTGATGAGTCAATCTGCACCCATAGTGATGAGTCACTGTGCACCTAAAGTGATGAGTCAGTCTGCAGCCATAGTGATGAGTCACTGTGCACCTAAAGTGATGAGTCAGTCCGCACCCCTAGTGATGAGTCACTGTGCACCCATAGTGATGAGTCACTCTGCACCCTTAGTGATGAGTCCCTCTGCACCCATAGTGATGTCACTCTGCACCCATAGTGATATGTCATTCTGCAACCTTAGTGATACGTCACTCAGCAGACCTAGTGATAGGTCACTCTGCACTCATAGTGATGAGTCACTCTGCACCCATAGTGATAAGTCACTCTGCACCCTTAGTGTTGAGTCACACTGCACCCTTAGTAATGAGTCACTCTGCACACCCACAGTGATGAGTCACTCTGCACACATAGTAATGAGTCACTCTGCACCCTTAGTGATGAGTCACTCTGTACCCATAGTGTTGAGTCACTCTGCACCAATAATGATAAGTTACTCTGCACCCATAGTGATAAGTCACTCTGCACCCATAGTGATTAGTCACTCTGCACGCTTAGTGATGAGTCACTCTGCACCCGTAGTGATGAGTCACTCTGCACCCTTAGTGATAAGTCACTCTGCAACCATAGTGATAAGTCACTCTGCACCCATAGTGATGAGTAACTCTGCACCCTTAGTGATGAGTCACTCAGCACCCTTAGTGATAAGTCACTCTGCACCCATAGTGAACAGTGTTTAAGTAATGAGGTAATAAGTGGGAGTGAGATATGAGATAGTATGTAGGTGGGGTCTATATCAGAACATGGAAGTTTTAAAACTTTGAATATTCTAATATCGACTCATTTTGAGCGAACGCTAAAAATAGCGAACCTGCAGAACACCAAATTCATTCCTAGCGAAAGAATTCAGTTGGCCAGTTCTGTGGCTTCGCTATTTTCAGCGCTGTGGTGGAAAGTTAAGGGCAGGTAAGTGTGCAACTGAGTGGTCATTAGGGTTAGGGCGTGGGTTAGGTGAGTTAGAGTTAGTGGCGGGTTAAGTGAGTTAGGGGTTAGGGCGTGGGTTAGGTGAGTGTGCGATAGTGACGGACCTTAGGGTTAGGGTTTGGGTTAAGGTAAGTGGAGAGATAGTAGCGTATGTACAGTTTAGTGTAGGGTTAGTTGTAGGATTATAAGTGTATGTGTGTGGATTGTTGTTTTTTAGGTGTGCTTGTGTTGTGTGAATGTGTTTCGGAATAGCAAATTTTTTCCCAAGGAAGAAATTCGCTGTTCTGAATGTTCGATATAATATGGTTTAGATATTTTAGGTTCGAAGAAATAGCGTTCGCTATTTTCATCTTTTGATAGCGTTATATAAATGCTGTAGGTGGGGGGGTGGGAGAAGGTAGGGTTGGGAGAAGGATTTCAGAGGACGATTACAGTGGCTTCCTCTAGTGAATGGGACTATTTGTGAGACCTTGATGGGGCATGGGGTCTCCTCTGGTATCTAGGGCAACTGGGTCTTCTGTATTACTGGAAACTGTCATAAATTTCCCAAGACATGTGCTTTTCATGGTTTATTCAGGAGAAGTAGTTGAGTGATCCATGTGAGCTACGTGCTGTTCAGAAGTTACATGTGTTTCATTGCAGACAGAATCAATGTTTAAAGTAGATTGTAATAAACCCAGCACAGATTCAGAAAAGGAGGAAAATCTGTTTTGTCTGGTTTTGCATTTGATACATCAAATGGTAGAATATTTCAAGTAAGTTGACAATGTTTTTATAGCAAAGTTAACAAACTGAAGAGAAGGTCTTTTGCCAGCAAGAATAAATGGGTGTCGTTCTCTAGCAACTCTCAGGATGTTGTGATTGTCACATTCATCGAGAAGGTAAAAAACGATGTGCCTTGAATGGCCTGAGTCACTCTGCACCCATAGTGATGAGTCACTCTGCACCCATAGTGATGTCACTCTGCACCCATACTGATGAGCCACTCTGCACCCATAGTGATGAGTCACTCTGAACTCATAGTGATGAATCACTCTGCACCCATAGTGATAAGTCAGTCTGCCCCCATAGTGATATCACTCTGCACCCATAGTGCACCCATATTGATAAGTCACTCTGCACCCATAACGATGAGTCAATCTGCACCCATAGTGATAAGTCACTCTGCACACATAGTGATAAGTCACTCTGCACCCATAGAGATAAGACACTCTGCACCCTTAGTGATGAGCCACTCTGCACCAATAGTGATGAGTCACACTGCACCAATAATGATAAGTCACTGTGCACCCATAGTGATGAGTCACTCAGCACCCATAGTGAAGAGTCACTCTGCACACATAGTGATGAGTCACTCTGCTCCCATAGTGATGAGTCTCTCTGCTCCCATAGTGATGAGTCACTCTGCACCCAAAGTGATGAGTCACTCTGCACCCATGGTGATGACACTCTGCACCCAAAGTGATGAGTCACTCTGCACCCATGGTGATGTCACTCTGCACCCATAGTGATAAGTCACTCTGCACCCATAGTGATGTGTCACTCTGCACCCATAGGGATGAGTCAGTCTGCACCCTTAGTGATGAGCGACTGTGCACCCATAGTGATGAGTCACTCTGCACCCATAGTGATAAGTCACTCTGCACCCTTAGTGATGCGACACTCTGCACCCTTAGTGATGAGTCACTCTGCACCCTTAGTGATGAGTCACTCTGCACCCATAGTGATAAGTCACTCTGCACCCTCAGTGATGAGTTACTCTACAATCATAGTGATTAGTCACTCTGCACCCATAGTGATGAGTCACTCTGCCCCCATAGTAATGAGTCACTCTGCACCCTTAATGATGAGTCACTCTGCACCCATAGTGATAAGTCACTCTGCACCCATAGTAATGAGTCACTTTGCACCCATAGTGGTAAGTCACTCTGCACCCATAGTGATGAGTAACTCTGCACCCATAGTAAGGAGTCACTCTGCACCCATAGTGATAAGTCACTCTGCACCCTTAGTGATAAGTCACTCTGCACTCTTAGTGATAAATCACTCTGCACCCATAGTGATGAGTCACTCTGCACCCATAGTGATGAGTCACTCAGCACCCATAGCGATGAGTCACTCAACACCCATAGTGAAGAGTCACTCAGCACCCATAGTGATGCGTCACTCAGCAGTCATAGTGGTGAGCCACTCTGCACCCAAAGTGATGAGTCAATCTGCACCCATAGTGATGCGTCACTCTCCACACATAGAGATGAGTCACTCTGCACCCTTAGTGATGAGTCACTATGCACCCTTAATGATGTCACACTGCACCCATAGTGATAAGTCACCCTAAACCATTAGTGATGAGTCACTCTGCACCCATAGTGATAAGTCACCCTAAACCATTAGTGATGAGTCACTTTGCACCCATAGTGATGAGTCACTCTGCATGCTTAGTGATAAGTCACTCTGCACCCATAGTGATGTGTCACTCTGCACCCTTAGTGATGAGTCACTCTGCACCCATAGTGATGAGTCACTCTGCACCCATAGTGTTGAGTCACTCTGCACCCATAGTGATGAGTCAGTCTGCAGCCATAGTGATGAGTCACTGTGCACCCAAAGTGATGAGTCTGTCTGCACCCCTAGTGATGAGTCACTGTGCAACCATAGTGATGAGTCACTCTGCACCCATAGTGATGAGTCACTGTGCACCCATAGTGATGAGTCACTCTGCACACGTAGAGATAAGTCACTCTGCACCCATAGTGATCAGTCACTCTGCACCCATAGTGATGAGTCACTCTGCACAAATAGTGATGAGTCACTCAGCACCCTTAGTGATGAGTCACTCTGCACCCATAGTGAAGAGTCACTCTGCACCCATAGTGATGAGTCACTCTGCACCCATAGTGATGAGTCACTCTGCTCCCATAGTGATGAGTCACTCTGCACCCTTAGTGATGAGTCACTCTGCACCTTTAGTGATGAGTCCCTCTGCACCCATAGTGATAAGTCACTCTGCACCCATAGTGATAAGTCATTCTGCACCCTTAGTGATAAGTCACTCAGCACATCTAGTAATAAGTCACTCTGCACCCATAGTGATAAGTCACTCTGCATCTTTAGTGATGAGTCACTCTGCACCCATAGTGATGAGTCACTCTGCACCCATAGTGATAAGTCACTCTGCACTCTTAGTGATGAGTCATTCTGCACCCTTAGTAATGAGTCACTCTGCACACCCACAGTGATGAGTCACTCTGCACCCATAGTGATGAGTCACTCTGCACCCTTAGTGATGAGTCACTCTGTACACATAGTGATGAGTCAGTTTGCACCAATAATGATAAGTTACTCTGCACCCATAGTGATAAGTCACTCTGCACCCATAGTGATGAGTCAATCTGCACCCATAGTGATGAGTCACTTTGCACCCTTAGTGGTGAGTCACTCTGCACCCTTAGTGGTGGGTCACTCTGCACCCATAGTGATGAGTCACTCTGCTCCCATAGTGATGAGTCACTCTGCACCCATAGTGATAAGTCACTCGGCACCCATAGTGATGATTAACTCTGCACCCTTAGTGATGAGTCACTCGGCACCCTTAGTGATAAGACACTCTGCACCCATAGTGATAAGTCACTCTGCACTCATAGTGATGAGTCAATCTGTACCCATAGTGATGAGTCACTCTTCACCCATAGTGATAATTCGCTCTGCACGCATAGTGATAAGTCACACTGCACCCATAGTGATGAGTCACTGTGCACCCATAGTGATGAGTCAGTATGCAGCCATCGTGATGAGTCACTGTGCACCCATAGTGATGAGTCAGTCTGTACCCATAGTGATGAGTCACTGTGCACCCATAGTGATAAGTCAGTCTGCACCCTTACTGATGAGCCACTGTCCAACCTTAGTGATGAGTCAGTCTGTACCCATAGTGATAAGTCACTGTGCAACCATAGTGATGAGTCAGTCTGCACCCATAGTGATAAGTCACTGTGCGCACATAGTGATGAGTCACTGTGCACCAATAGTGATGAGTCACTCTGCACCAATAGTGATGTCACTCTGCACCCATAGTGATAAGTCACTCTGCACCCATAGTGATGTGTCACTCTGCACCCATAGGGATGAGTCAGTCTGCACCCTTAGTGATGAGCGACTGTGCACCCATAGTGATGAGTCACTCTGCACCCATAGTGATAAGTCACTCTGCACCCTTAGTGATGCGACACTCTGCACCCTTAGTGATGAGTCACTCTGCACCCTTAGTGATGAGTCACTCTGCACCCATGGTGATGTCACTCTGCACCCATAGTGATAAGTCACTCTGCACCCATAGTGATGTGTCACTCTGCACCCATAGGGATGAGTCAGTCTGCACCCTTAGTGATGAGCGACTGTGCACCCATAGTGATGAGTCACTCTGCACCCATAGTGATAAGTCACTCTGCACCCTTAGTGATGCGACACTCTGCACCCTTAGTAATGAGTCACTCTGCACCCTTAGTGATGAGTCACTCTGCACCCATAGTGATAAGTCACTCTGCACCCTCAGTGATGAGTTACTCTACAATCATAGTGATTAGTCACTCTGCACCCATAGTGATGAGTCACTCTGCCCCCATAGTAATGAGTCACTCTGCACCCTTAATGATGAGTCACTCTGCACCCATAGTGATAAGTCACTCTGCACCCATAGTAATGAGTCACTTTGCACCCATAGTGGTAAGTCACTCTGCACCCATAGTGATGAGTAACTCTGCACCCATAGTAAGGAGTCACTCTGCACCCATAGTGATAAGTCACTCTGCACCCTTAGTGATAAGTCACTCTGCACTCTTAGTGATAAATCACTCTGCACCCATAGTGATGAGTCACTCTGCACCCATAGTGATGAGTCACTCAGCACCCATAGCGATGAGTCACTCAACACCCATAGTGAAGAGTCACTCAGCACCCATAGTGATGCGTCACTCAGCAGTCATAGTGGTGAGCCACTCTGCACCCAAAGTGATGAGTCAATCTGCACCCATAGTGATGCGTCACTCTCCACACATAGAGATGAGTCACTCTGCACCCTTAGTGATGAGTCACTATGCACCCATAATGATGTCACACTGCACCCATAGTGATAAGTCACCCTAAACCATTAGTGATGAGTCACTCTGCACCCATAGTGATACGTCACTCTGCACCCTTAGTGAGGAGTCACTCTGCACCCATAGTGATGAGTCACTCTGCATGCTTAGTGATAAGTCACTCTGCACCCATAGTGATGTGTCACTCTGCACCCTTAGTGATGAGTCACTCTGCACCCATAGTGATGAGTCACTCTGCACCCATAGTGTTGAGTCACTCTGCACCCATAGTGATGAGTCAGTCTGCAGCCATAGTGATGAGTCACTGTGCACCCAAAGTGATGAGTCTGTCTGCACCCCTAGTGATGAGTCACTGTGCAACCATAGTGATGAGTCACTCTGCACCCATAGTGATGAGTCACTGTGCACCCATAGTGATGAGTCACTCTGCACACGTAGAGATAAGTCACTCTGCACCCATAGTGATCAGTCACTCTGCACCCATAGTGATGAGTCACTCTGCACCCATAGTGATGAGTCACTCAGCACCCTTAGTGATGAGTCACTCTGCACCCATAGTGAAGAGTCACTCTGCACCCATAGTGGTGAGTCACTCTGCACCCATAGTGATGAGTCACTCTGCTCCCATAGTGATGAGTCACTCTGCACCCTTAGTGATGAGTCACTCTGCACCTTTAGTGATGAGTCCCTCTGCACCCATAGTGATAAGTCACTCTGCACCCATAGTGATAAGTCATTCTGCACCCTTAGTGATAAGTCACTCAGCACACCTAGTAATAAGTCACTCTGCACCCATAGTGATAAGTCACTCTGCATCTTTAGTGATGAGTCACTCTGCACCCATAGTGATGAGTCACTCTGCACCCATAGTGATAAGTCACTCTGCACTCTTAGTGATGAGTCATTCTGCACCCTTAGTAATGAGTCACTCTGCACACCCACAGTGATGAGTCACTCTGCACCCATAGTGATGAGTCACTCTGCACCCTTAGTGATGAGTCACTCTGTACACATAGTGATGAGTCAGTCTGCACCAATAATGATAAGTTACTCTGCACCCATAGTGATAAGTCACTCTGCACCCATAGTGATGAGTCAATCTGCACCCATAGTGATGAGTCACTTTGCACCCCTAGTGGTGAGTCACTCTGCACCCTTAGTGGTGGGTCACTCTGCACCCATAGTGATGAGTCACTCTGCTCCCATAGTGATGAGTCACTCTGCACCCATAGTGATAAGTCACTCGGCACCCATAGTGATGATTAACTCTGCACCCTTAGTGATGAGTCACTCGGCACCCTTAGTGATAAGACACTCTGCACCCATAGTGATAAGTCACTCTGCACTCATATTGATGAGTCAATCTGTACCCATAGTGATGAGTCACTCTTCACCCATAGTGATAATTCGCTCTGCACGCATAGTGATAAGTCACTCTGCACCCATAGTGATAAGTCACACTGCACCCATAGTGATGAGTCACTGTGCACCCATAGTGATGAGTCAGTATGCAGCCATCGTGATGAGTCACTGTGCACCCATAGTGATGAGTCAGTCTGTACCCATAGTGATGAGTCACTGTGCACCCATAGTGATAAGTCAGTCTGCACCCTTACTGATGAGCCACTGTCCAACCTTAGTGATGAGTCAGTCTGTACCCATAGTGATAAGTCACTGTGCAACTATAGTGATGAGTCAGTCTGCACCCATAGTGATAAGTCACTGTGCGCACATAGTGATGAGTCACTGTGCACCAATAGTGATGAGTCACTCTGCACCAATAGTGATGAGTCTCTCTGCACCCATAGTGATAAGTCACTCTGCACCCATAGTGATGAGTCACTCTGCACCCATAGTGATGAGTCACTTTGCACCCTTAGTGGTGAGTCACTCTGCACCCCTAGTGGTGAGTTACTCTGCATCCATAGTGATGAGTCACTCTGCTCCCATAGTGATGAGTCACTCTGCAACCTTAGTGATGAGTCACTCTGCACCCATTGTGATAAGTCTCTGTGCACTCATAGTGATGAGTCACTCTGCACCCTTAGTGATGATTCACTCTGCACCCTTAGTGATGAGTCCATCTGCCCCCATAGTGATAAGTCACTCTGCACCCATAGTGATAAGTCACTCAGCACACCTAGTGATAAGTCACTCTGCACCCACAGTGATTAGTCACTCTGCACCCACAGTGATAAGTCACTCTGCATCTTTAGTGATGAGTCACTCTGCACCCATAGTGATGAGTCACTCTGCACCCATAGTGATAAGTCACTCTGCACCCTTAGTGATCAGTCACTCTGCACACCCACAGTGATGAGTCACTCTGCACCCATAGTGATGAGTCACTCTGCACCCATAGTGATGAATCACTCTGCATCCATAGTGATGAGTCACTCTTCACCCATAGTGATAAGTCACTCTGTGCCCTTAGTGATAAGTCACTCTATAGCCATAGTGATGAGTCACTCTGCACCCTTAGTGATGAGTCACTCTGCACCCATAGTGATGAGTCACTCAGCCCCCATAGTGATGAGTCCCTCTGCACCCATAGTGATGAGTCACTCAGCACCCATAGCAATGAGTCACTCAGCACCCATAGTGGTGAGTCAATCTGCACCCATAATGATGAGACACTCTGCACCCATAGTGATGTGTCACTCTCCACCCATAGAGATGAGTCACTCTGCACCCTTAGTGATGACTCACTATGCACTCATAGTGATAAGTCACTCTGCACCCTTAGTGATGAGTCACTCTGCACCCTTAGTGATGAGTCAGTCTGCACCCATAGTGATAAGTCACTCTGCACCCATAGTGATAAGTCACTCTGCACCCATAGTTATAAGTCACACTGCACACTTTGTGATGAGTCACTCTGCACCCTTAGTGATGAGTCACTCTGCACCCATAGTGATGAGTCACTCTGCACCCATAGTGATGAGTCACTCTGCACCAATAGTGATAAGTCACTCTGCACCCATAGTGATGAGTCACTCTGCACCCTTAGTGATGAGTCACTCGGCACCCTTAGTGATAAGTCATTCTGCACCCATAGTGATAAGTTACTCTGCAGTCATAGTGATGAGTCACTCTGTACCCATAGTGATGAGTCACTCTGCTCCCATAGTGATGAGTCACGCTGCACCCATAGTGATGAGTCACTCTGCACCAATAGTGATAAGTCACTCTGCACCCATAGTGATGTGTCACTCTGCACCCTTAGTGATGAGTCACTCTGCACCCATAGTGATAAGTCACTCTGCCATAGTGAAGAGTCTCTCTGCACCCATAGTGATGAGTCACTCTGTACCCATAGTGATAAGTCACTCTGCACCCTTACTGATGAGTCATTCTGCACCCATAGTGATGAGTCTCTCTGCACCCATAGTGATAAGTCACTCTGCACCCATAGTGATGAGTCATTCTGCACCCTTAGTGATGAGTCACTCTGCACCCATAGTGATAAGTCACTCTGCACCATTACTGATAAGTCACTCTGTACACATAGTGATGAGTCACTCTGTACCCATAGTGATGAGTCACTCTGCTCCCATAGTGATGAGTCACGCTGCACCCATAGTGATGAGTCACTCTGCACCCATAGTGATGAGTCACTCTGCACCCTTAGTGATGAGTCACTCTGCACCCATAGTGATAAGTCACTCTGCCATAGTGATAAGTCACTCTCCACCCTTAGTGATGTCACTCAGTACCCATAGTGATAAGTCACTCTGTACCCATAGTGATAAGTCACTCTGCACCCTTAGTGATGAGTCTCTCTGCACCCATAGTGATGAGTCACTCTGTACCCATAGTGATAAGTCACTCTGCACCCTTACTGATGAGTCATTCTGCACCCATAGTGATGAGTCTCTCTGCACCCATAGTGATAAGTCACTCTGCACCCATAGTGATGAGTCATTCTGCACCCTTAGTGATGAGTCACTCTACACCCATAGTGATAAGTCACTCTGCACCATTACTGATAAGTCACTCTGCACACATAGTGATGAGTCACTCTGCACGCATTGTGATGAGTCACTCTGCACCCATAGTGATGAGTCAGTCTGCACCCATAGTGATGAGTCACTGTGCACCCATAGTGATGAGTCAGTTTGCATGGTTGCACCCATAGTGATGAGTCACTCTGCACCCATAGTGATGAGTCACTCTGCACCCACAGTGATGAGTCACTGTCCACCCATAGTGATAAGTCAGTCTGCACCCTTAGTGATGAGTCACTGTCCAGCCATAGTGATGAGTCAGTCTGCACCCTTAGTGATGAGTCACTGTGTAACCATAGTGATGAGTCAGTTTGCACCCATAGTGATAAGTTACTGTGCACCCATAGTGATGAGTCACTTTGCACCCATAATGATGAGTCACTGTGCACCCATAGTGATGAGTCACTCTGCACCCATAGTGATGTCGGTCTGCACCCATAGTGATAAGTCACTCTGCACCCATACTGTTGAGTCACTCTGCACCCATAGTGATGAGTCACTCTGCACCCATAGTGATGAGTCACTCTGCACCCGTTGTGAAGAGTCACTCTGCTCCCATAGTGATGAGTCACTCTGCTCCCGTAGTGATGAGTCACTCTGCATCCATAGTGATGAGTCATTCGTCACCCTTAGTGATGAATCACTCTGCACCCATAGTGATAAGTCACTCTGCACCCTTAGTGATAAGTCACTCTGCACCCATAGTGGTAAGTCACTCTGCACCCTTAGTGATGAGTCACTCTGCGCCCATAATGATGAATCACTCTGCACCCATAGTGATGAGTCACTCTGCACCCATACTGATAAGTCACTCTGCACCCATAGTGATGAGTCACTCTGCACCCTTAGTGATGAGTCACTCTGCACCCTTAGTGATGAGTCACTCTGCACCCATAGTGATGAGTCACTCTGCACCCATATTCATGAGTCACTCTTCACTCATAGTCATGAGTCACTCTGCACTCATAGTGATGAGTCACTCTGCACCCATAGTGATGAGTCACTCTGCACCCTTAGTGATGAGTCACTCTGCACCCATAGTGATGAGTTACTCTGCTCCCCTAGTGATTGGTAGTTCATTTCAATTAAAAGCAGAAGTGCTGACTGCAAATTAAGTGCCTCCATAAAGTATTTTTCAAGAAATTCTGTTAAATCACCTTTTTCAGTTCCCTTGGCGACTCCTAGTCAATGCAGGTTATTCCTACAACATCTGTCTCACAAGGCAACCGGACAATCCCGCAAAGTTTGAATCACCTGATCTGGCACCCTGACACAGGGCGAACGTTCCTGTATGCGTCTGGTCTGAAGATTCAGTACCATTTCTAAAAAGGCTGTCTCTGCTGAACATGACTCAAGTTGTGCTTTAACTTAGGCATTTTCAGTCTCTAAGCTAGTATTCTGGCCTCAAGTGCAATGAGCATGTCCAGGTTAGCTTTGATACTGGAATCCATAAGTTGGGACCGGTCAGCATATACCCCCTTGATTTCCTTGCAGGGACTAAGAAACACTCAGTGGAAAACTCCAAACGACTCAAACCGAGAACCCAGGCAAGGGAGACTCAAATCACAGCACTTTATTAACAAAACAACAGTAGTTAAGTGCTTTCTTCCCATAAGGGACTTCTTCAGAACTACTCCACAATGAATTCACATGGGTTAAATACACTTAAAATCACATGACTGCTATCATTAATTAACATTAAAAGTGTCACACACCTATTTTAGACTAAAACACAGTATATCTATAAAAACATATCTAAATATCTATATATTTAAATATAAAAAAGTGTTAATATACATTGAATGAATTTTAAAATTGAAAACATTTCCAAATCAAGCATTTAACACCATCAATCCAAACTCTTACGTTTCAACACAGGAACAATGGAAAGAGCTTCATTAAGCCCAGGGAAAACTTGTGCATTTAGTGTAAGTTGCCACATTAATTCTCGGACCAACAAGTGGTCTTCAACAATTTTACCTCTCACATCCCTTTGTAATTGTTCAATAACAAAATACTTAAAATCCTGCGATGGGGAACTCCTTTATGTGACAATATAAAGCATTGAACTCTTAATTATTCTGAATATCCCTCTCATGCTCATATATTCTAGTCCTCACCTTTCTTGTGGTCTTGTCGATGTAAAAGGCAGAACACTGCTGGCAACAAGCTGTATATATCACCCAACTAGTCTGACAACTATATCTACCGTTGGTCTTGACAAGTTGGCCATTTATTGTTACTGAATTTCCTGTTAATATAAACCCACACATGGAGCACCGTCCACATTTGGACATTGTACTGCCTATACCCTCCCTTATGTTGTTAGAAGAAGGTTTTTCTAGCAATTCTTTAAAACACATATTTCTCATAAAAACAAAAGATGTTTGAAAATTAGAAGAGACAATGAACCAATTATTCCTAATAATATTGGCTATCTTATAAGAGTCCAATGTGAAAGTTAGAATGCAAGGTTTGGAGAAGTCTTTAATACTTAATTCACTAGTTGGATATGTTGGGTACATATAATTTACTTCATTAATGCTTCATTCTAGTTCTCTTTCCATTGTTTTAACCAATAGGGGGTGGTAGATAATCCTAAATCATTTATGAACCACCTCTTCCTTAATAGGAGTCAGAAAACCTGCCTAAGCATCAGGGACCTCCAAAGCAGAAACGCAAGCAAACTCCACCCCACAACACAACCCAAATGACACATAGCCCACAAACTCAGTGTGCCACTCAACCACAGCCCATAAGGCATAACAACGTATAGTCATAGGTGACTCTATAGTCAGGCACACTGATGTTCCACTCACCAGGCTAAACAAGGAGAAAATTACTGTCAGCTGCCTGTCAGGTGCCAGGATCCGCCACATAATGCACATACTCAGGTCACTCCACAACAAGTACAAATATGACACTGTCATTGTCCATGTTGGTGTGATTGACCTGAGATGTACCTCCCTGGACTACATGAAAAGAGACATGGAGGAGCTCTCTGATCTTGTAGCCCAGGCAGGTATGACCCTGGCCCTAAGTAGCATCCTGCCATCACCCAGAATTATGCCTCAGTACAAGGGCAAAATGATTGACTTCAACAATTGGCTAAGCTTCTGGTGTCATTTTAAGGGGATCCAGTATTTGTCTGCCTGGGACGACATGATCGACAGACCACGATGCTTTGCCAGAGATGGCTTGCACCTGTCGCCCTTGGGATTCCGGATACTGGCTAAGGCTCTTGCCACCCCTATAGCACCATTTTTAGGCAAGGTTCAAATGACAAATTCACCACCATAACTGGTACAAGCAAGCAAAATCTGGGGGTAATGCTACTCAATGCTAGAAGTCTAAACCTCAAAATGCACTCACTCGAGGCACTTCTTAAAATGGAGAACATCGACATCTGTGCAGTGACAGAGACCTGGTTCAAAGCTCCAGGGAGCACCCCTGCATTACCTGGCTATAATTCATACCACACCTTTCGGCCACCTAACCCAGAATGAAGCACTAAAGGTGGAGGCGTGTCCATATTCATTAAGGATATCCACACCTCCAGGCTAGTTGAACAGCATAATGCATCCGAAACTCTGGGCAAGACCGCAATCCAAATTGTAGCTTGCTACAGACCCCCCACCGTGCCCCAGGATTCCCACTCCTCATTTCTTGATACACTGGAAAGTATTAGGGTACAACCTAACACCCTAATAATGGGCAATTTCAACTACTCCACCATTAACTGGGAAAACTACTCATGTACCAACTCTTTTGTTCAACATTTTCTGGAATTCATAAACTCCAACGCCTTGGATCAACTTATTCACACCCCCACCAGGGGCAGTAATATCCTAGACCTGGTTATTACCAACATGGGCAACCAGTGTTCCACACCAGAGGTCAATTCCTCATTAGTCAGATCTGACCACAAGCTAATCACCCTAGACATCCACATCCCACTCCCACCCCCAATTAGGGAAACCACCATAAAAAACTTCTCCAAAGCCAACTGCACACTTCTTAAGACAGAAGTGGCAAACTTCATGACACCCATGCAGATGGACAATAGAGTTACGACTGCTGAATCCTACACAAATGCACTTTATAAGCACTTACACGAGTGCATGGATCATGCTATCCCTAATAGAACCAAGATGCTATCCTCCAAAAAAAGGAAGCCGATCTGGTGGTCCTCTGCCATAAACAAACTCTACAACAGAAGAAAGAAACTGCTGCAAAAAGGAGTAAAATCCCATGACTGGTGGAATGCCCTGGTCAACCTCAGTAAGAAGCTGAGACCCTCATAAAATCCTCCAAAGGTAGTTATGAAAACAAAATTGCCACTGACTCTAAAGACAACCACAAAGCATTCTATAGTTATGTCAAGAATCTCAATGGCAACACTCAGATCTGCTCTGGGTTACAGCACAGTGGCACTAAATATACAGAACCAACTGATATTGCCAACATCCTGGCATATAGGTTCAGTGCTAACTTTACCCCCCTCTCACCCCCTAGAGGGCCCAACTCTATACCAGAAGAATGCAAAGTTCCTGTAATCATGGCTGCACAGGTAAAAAACACACTCTCCAAAGCCAAGAACTCAGCATCCATGAGACCTGACAATATCCCAGGCTGCATTCTACACAAACTACAGAATGAACTGGCACCCTACCTAAGTGCCATGTTCAGTCATAGCGTCACCTCAGGCTTTGTGCCCACTGAATGGTGCACTGTGACGGTTATCCCACTCCACAAAGGGGGAACCACGACGGACCCTGGGAACTACCACCCCATTAGCTTGACAAGCCTGGTCTGCAAGGCCATGGAATGTATCATCATGGAACTCATAAACAAAGACATTGGTAATCTCCAAACTCTGGACCCTACCCAGTTCGGATTTGTAAAAGGCAGATCATGTCTCCTAAACCTGATTGACTTCTTTGAAGCAGTCACCAAAGCCATAGATGAGGGTAAGGTGCTTCACACAGCTTATCTAGAACTCGCCAAGGCTTTCGACACCATCCCCCACTCTGGAATTATAGATAAGCTCACTAAACTAGGTATAAATCCCTATGTCACAAGATGGGTTGCTAACTGGCTCATGGACAGAACCAACACTGTGAAAGTAGCAGACTCCAAATCTGACTTCAGACCAGTGACAAGTGGAGTACCACAGGGTTCAGTCCTGGGTCCTCTCCTGTTTGGTATCTACTTCTCTGAAGTACAGTCTAACACAGAAGGTCTTTGGCTAACAAAGTTTGCAGATGACTGCAAACTAGGTGCCATAATCGAAACTCCTAATGATGTGAACATACTACAAAAGGGCCTCACTGAGACAGATGCCTGGTGTCAAAGCCATGGCCTGAAGCTCAATGCCAAAAAGTGTATTGTCATCCCCTTTGGTAAAAACTCTGTACCTATGAACTACCAACTAGCTGGTAGTCTACTTAATGCCAAAAATGTGATAAGAGGCCTTGGGACACAGGTGGATAGTAGTCTCTCCTTTGATAATCACATCGCCACAGTGGTCAAAAAATTCTTCTACATGGCTCACCTTATCACAAAAGGTTTCTCATCCAGAAAAAAAGAGGTTATTGTGCCCCTCAACTCATTACTCATTAGACCCATTATAGAGTACAATGCTCCTTTTGGTATGTAACTCACAAGACATCTACAACAACTGGAAAGGCCACAGAAATACCTCACAAAGAGGATTACTGGCCTCAAACAGATGCCCTACGCAGACTGTCTCAAAAAACTCCAGCTTTACTCCATTGCATATCACCTACTCAGAGGTGATCTCTGCCTAACATACAAAGCTATGTCAAAGCCAGAGCTGTTGGACATGCTCCACTTAAAGAAATCCCAATCCTTCCGAGCTACATGCTCTAGGGACCTAAACCTTATCACCACAATAAACAGAACATGCTGGAGGGATAGATTCCTGTCCCAGAGACTTCCCATACTCTGGAACAGACTACCTATCTATGTCAAACAGAGCTCCTCATTAGCACTCTTCAAGAAAAATCTTGATTGGATGGGAAATGAGAAATTCATCCCAGGGATCACTTCTGTGGCTCTGCTCGACAGGGGCACAGGAAAATAATTTTCTTGGGTGGCGAAAGCCAGGGTACATTTTTGGCTAGGCTTATATGGGCCCTAGGGCCAATAGCCTAGTACCCTCCTATGAACCTATGAAAATCATAAGGGTAACCACGCTTTGAAAACATCTCCAACAATATATCAACTTCCCTCAAAAATTTCTCATCTTCAGACACCATTCTGGCTAATCTAACCAGCTGTCCCTTAACTACGGCTTTCTTTTGAAATTTTGGGTGACAGCTTTGAAAATGTAAATAACTATTTGAGAAAGTTGGTTTCCTATGGATGTTTGAAACAAAATAATTGCTATCATAATTTTTCATTAGTTCAACATCCAAAAACATTCCATCCTTACTGAAGGAATGGGCAAACCTCAACAATGAGGTAGCGCTATTAATGTGCTCTAAAAATTCCATCAATGTCCCTTCGCTTTCCACCCACAAAATAAAAATATCATCCAAAAATCAGGTGTAGAATAAGAAGCAATCAGAAAATGGGGAATTAAATAAGAAATACTTTTCCCAATATGCCATGATTAAATTGGCAAAGCTGGAGGCACAAGACACCCTCATAGTCACCCCATTTAACTGTCTAAATAGTTGGTCTTCAAAGTACATGAAATTATTTTTCAAAACCATCTCCATTAAGGTAACAAGCATGTTAATATGATCCTGAGACAAGACTTGTAAATCTAACAGGACACTTTCAAACCAGCTTAAACCTTCCATGTGGGGAATGACCGAGTATAAGTTAGTTACATCAATAGTAACTAGCAAATAATCAGTCCTGAACTGCACATTGGATAATTTAATTAAAATATCCCATGAATCTTGACATATTTGGGGGATTAATGACATAGACTTCTTTAAGTCATGGTCTATAAACTTAGAGATAAAATAAGTTTTACTTCTCTTTCCATCCACTATTGTTCTAAGTGGGGGGTTATTCTCATTTTTGTGGATTTTAGGTATCCTAAATATCCCTGCAACTACAGGATATTTATTTTACAAAAGTTCAAATTAACTCTCATTTAACTGGCCCTGCATGAGCATATAATATAGTTGGGTGTCTATTTTGCTGTATGTAATATTCAACTCATTTTTAGAAATTTCTTCATAATCATCAGTGAATAATAAAACATTAATTCTGCTCACGTAATCCTCCACATCCATAATGATAACCTCCCCCCACCTTTGTCTGCCTTCATAATTCTCACAGTCTTGTCATTAACAATATCCGGTAACATGTCAAAAGAAAAACTCCAAACTAGTAACAAACCAGATCCATATGCAGGAAAGAACATCAGCTTTAATAAAACAACCAAACTGACTAAGCGCATTCACCCACAATTGGGCTTCATCAGAGTCAGTCTAAAACAACAGAATTAACATTTATATACCAATTAGTACTAATTAATAGGACAAATCACACTCTAATTGTTACATACATTTAACCCCCAAGCATCCAGTTCCCATCATATAAAAAGTAACCAACTAATATGCAAAAAAAGTGTTGTCTATACTAAAGCTACACCAAAAATTTTAAAATAATTAAACTCACTCATTCTGTTAAAATACAAAGAAAACACTAAACATGATTTTAATGTTATATAACCATCTAAAATATGCATACATTATAAAAACTGTGATTTATATTTTAATACACATGCTGTTGGAATATTGTCATTGATGCCTGGTGCATTAGATGCATCCAGGCCTAACTGCCATAAACATTCCCTCACTTCCAGTAAAGTTTTAAGCTCTCCTCCAAATTCGGTTTTGGCAGTGTATCAATGACAAAAAATAAAAACCTTTTAAAATTACTGCAATTCTTACTATGACTAAATAGGGCATTAGTAGATTCTTTTATTTTTAATGTCTCTATTATTCTGAAGTATTTGTAATCTTAGTTTTCTTGTGGTCATACCCACATAAAATGCAGTACAGGATAGACATGTGGCCACATATACCACCATACTTGTGTTACAGTTACAATACCCATGACATTTTAATGTCTTCTTGTAACTGCATATCTGTACGTATGGTCCGTCATTAATAAATTTACAAGTGCTACATGTACCGCATTTACCCATCCTAGCAGGTCGCTGACTAGTTGTCCAAGGAGATTTTTTCAAAAAGATCTTTAAAGTTCTGACCTCTACTATTGATAAACCTTGGAACACATCCAATTGCATCTTTTAATTCCTGAGTAAACACATTATCCCATAGAGAATGTATAATATTCTTTACCTTGGTTCCCATCGGATTGTACTCAATGACCATACCAGAATGGTAGTTGTGACTGGGGTTATTATTGGCATGTATTGTACCAAGATTTCTATTGTTATCCAGCAAAATAGGCCTAAAGTCATCAAGTCTCCTTTTTTCAATTTCTTTACTAATGTTAGTTAGTAAATCAGAGGGATACTCTCTCTTTTTGAACATATCTATCAATTTGTCAACTTCTACCCTAAAACAAATGTCTTCACTTACTATTCTGGGCATACATATCATCTGCCTCTTGAGCACATTTTTCTTTTGATAGTCAGGGTGACAGCTGTCATAATGTAAGAATGAATTACTGTATTTTTTTACGAAAAATATTGGAATGTATTTGACCATTTTCTTTGTATAACTGTATGTCCAAAAAAATCAATTTTAACCTTGTCAAAATGACTTGTAAATTTAAAAAATGCTGTTGTTTCATTCAGATAACCAATAAATTCATCAAGTTCATGCCTGGAGCCCTTCCATAAAATAAGTATATCATCCAAATACCTTAAGTACATCAAAATATTAGACATGTATTCAGACTTAAATACAAATTGTTCCTCCCATTCAACACAAGGTTGGCATAAATGGGTGCACATCTAGCTTCAGTACCATGTCCCTTTCTTTCTTATTAAGGTTAAAGCTGTAGCTTCTCACAGGTTCATTCAGAATGTTACGTACATCTCTTTCACATAACTGTTCAAACAATAATTATAAATTATTACATGGAGGATTAAAAATACTAGATTTTTTTAAAACAACTCCATCAGAACAATTAGTACCACTGCCACCTGTATTCTAAAACCATACTGTTAGATTACATTTCCTGACAAACAATTTTAAGTTAAGTAATGTCTGTCCAACTCTGGCCCTAGCTGAGGGCACAAAATTGAATCCTTTAGATAATACATCAGCATGATTATAATCAAAATTTCCGCTAGATAAATTGAATAAAGTAAAGTCAAAGTCAGTGTTGTATACCTTTGTTAAAATGTACATATTGAACTGTTCATCAATCAATATTTCTGCCTTGTGCCCCTTTTTCCTATTGGAATCATCTTCGGTCTCGCCCCTTGTTGGTGGCAAAAATCCTCATTTCTAAAGGTGATGTTGTTAACCATTGACTTCTGTGCTTGTATCCTTTCTGATCTCCTGACCATACCATCTTTATTCACTTCATTAACTTGAACCAGTGCTGGTGCATGTGCATTACCCTGCCATTGCCCCAGAGGTTGTTGCCAAGCAACAGAAGAGCATTCTCCCAGCATTTATTTGAGGGGTCCAGATAGGCCAACCCACTCTGATATGCAGCGGAATCCCTTTGAAACTTATTTTGTTTCCGCATTAGATTAGTATTAGATTCTTTGTCAATTTTTGAAAAAAATGTTAGAATAATTGGTGCTATAATGTTCAAACAAGAGATCATCAGTAATAGCACCATTAAGTCTGTCCAAACCCACCGAAAGATTCTCTAAAAGGCTATCGTTGTCCTTTATCAAACATTCCACCACCTCACAACCCACATTGTTAAAGATGCTTGTAAGTTTAGTATAATATTCAGTACCTTTTTCTACTCTGTTAGCGTATTTCCAAAAGTGAAGACCTTTTGGAACAAACTCATTGGAAAGGCATTCCCATAATTAGTTGTTAATTAGCTGCAACCTTCTAAATTGGCTCATTTGTGATTAGCTGTGGCAGTTTTATTATGAGCAATAGTAGTTCGCAGTTCAAAATTATTAAGTCAAGTCTGGAAGTTTAAAGGCATTGTGCTCACATTTGTATTCACATTTTGCTCCGAATTACTACTAGGACTTGTTTGAACCATAGTTCTCTGAGTTAAAGGTAAGCCCAAACTACACAAAGACTAGTATCAGCTAAAGGATAAAGCGCCTCTGGAAAAGCAGTCCAAAATGTAGAGAAATAAAATCCAAAGACAAAGCAGCAAAGTCCTTTAATAAAGAAATAAATAAAGAAATGTTAGTGCTTTCACGTTCTCCTACTGAACATTCATCATACATATAAAATCAACCATTCCATTTGCATGTAAATAATAAAATATATCCAATTACATTCCTCTTCAATTAACTCACTCTAATACTTAAAGTGACATTGTAGTAAATACTTAAAAAATAAAACACAATGGTGTAATATCCTATTGTATAGCATCTCTCCACTTATAGAACCTTATATTAACATCACCATTGTATAAAACTGATTATGTGGAAAATATATATATATATATCTATATCTATATCTATATATATATATATATATATATATATATATATATATATATATATATATATATATATATATATAGGGTCTATGTTATGCATTCAAACTTTCTAAACTTCTAATACCATATGTTCAAAAACAAAAAAAAGAAGAACATACCTTAACAGTGTGAGAATGGGGGCAAGCCTCCCTGCACCCCCCACACCCCCTACTTAAATATACCAACTCCAAGACTGCACTTCAGTGCACAAAAGGAAAATTCTCCCATTCTGCACTGTACAGCACCGTTAAATTCAACCTTCAAACTCTTGAAATGTTGATCATATGGTGTCGACCATATGACGGTCGTCATTTCAAGCGTTCATTGTTCTGACAGGAACCCTATATATATATATATATATATATATATATATATATATATATATATATATATATATATATTAATATAAAAACATGCATCAAAATATACATGTAAACAATACTTATAAAAACAAGAGTAAAAAAAATATGTCAATGTTTGAACGGTTTAGCAATCAAAAAGAGTTTGAGGGAAATTTTGTCATTAAGTCCATACCCCTTATCTGCATGTAACCTGATGATCCATTTGATCTCTGCTTGTTCCATTTGATTCTTAAGGTCACCTAACCTGAGACTTTTACCCATCAATTCTAGCACCAAAAATGTAAACTTATGAGAAAGATCACTATTCAAAACATGAGATGCTAGAGCATTAGTCTCATCTTCCTTATTCGACGCAGAAAGATGTTCCCTTACCCTCTCTCGCAAGGTTCTATTTATTTTCCCTACAAAGAAGCATGGACATCTGCTGCAAGTAGCTAAATACACTAAATCACGTGACTTGCAATCAGCATAGTGGTCAAACCTATATATCTTATGGGTAGTAGGGTGCTCAAAAGTGTCACCATTCAGCATATAAATAGAATGATTGCAGTTCCTACATGGAACAGTCCCTGTCCGACTTGATTGCAACTTGATTTGATCGTTCCTTTCATAGCATAATAGTCTTTTTAAAGACTTGGTATTTCTAAATGTATATTTGGGTTTAGCACCAACAACAGCTCCAGTTCTCTCATCAGCAGTTAAAATCCCCCAATTTTTAGTAATGATGTCTTGTATTTTTTTATTGTTATTCAAAAAAAGATTAACCATCCTTACATCATGCCATATGAGCTCTACTGATTGATGCGGGGGGTTTAATTCATTCATATCTCTCTTAAAGAAATGTTTACCCTTACCACGTCTATTATTAACTCTTACATCTGTCAAAGAGGTATTCTCTTCATGTCTATAGCCTCTCTGAGAGAATTCGCTTTCCAGCTTCTGTAGGGCCTAATCACATATATCATCTGAGGTGGTCAGCCTAGAGACTCGGAGTCCTTGACCGTATACAGTATTCCTGTAAACGTGCAGGATGCATACTGTCACTATGTTATCAAGATGCTTGTAAGTTTAGTATAATATTCAAAACCTTTTTCTACACTGTTAGGGTATTTCCAAATGCGAAGACCTTTTGGAACAAACTCATTGGAAAGGCATTCCCGTAAATAGGCGATATTTAGCTGCAACCTTCTAAACTGGCTCAGTTTTGACTCAAACACATGTAGTTGCTCATCCAATGAATTGCAAATACTAGCTGTGGTTATGAGCATAAGTAGTTCGCAGTTCAAAATTATTAAGTTTACCTTAATGGAGATGGTTTTGAAAAATAATTTCTTGTACTTTAAAGGGCAACTATTTAGACAGTTAAATGGGGTGGCTATGGGGGTGTCTTGTGCCCTCAGATTTATCAATTTAATCATGGCATATTGGGAAAAGTATTTCTTTTTTAATTCCCCATTTTTTGATTGCTTCTTATTCTACACCTGATTTTTGGATGATATTTTTATTTTGTGGGTGGAAAGTAAAGCTAAACTGATGGAATTTTTAGAGCACATTAATAACACTACCTCATTTTTGAGGTTTGTCCATACCTTCAATAAAGACAGAATAGTGTTTTTGGATGTTGAACCAAAGAAAAATTATGATAGCAATTGTTTTGTTTCAAACATCGATAGGAAACCAACTTTCTCAAATAGTTATTTACATTTTAAAGCTGTCACTCAAAATTTCAAAAGAAAGCTGTAGTTAAGGGACAGCTGGTTAGATTAGCTAGCATGGTGTCTGAAGATGAGACATTTTTGAGAGAAATTGATGTTGGAGATGTTTTCGAAGCGTGGTTACTCTTATGATTTTCTGACTCCTATTAAGACCGAGGTGGTTGATAAAAGATTTAGGAATATCTGTCACCCTCTATTGGTTAAAACAAAGGAAAGACAACTAGAACAAAGCATTAATGGAGTAAATTTTATGCATCCAACATGTCCAGCTAGTGAATTAAGTATTAAAGACTTCTCCAAACCTTACATTCTAACTTTCACATTGGAGTCTTATGAGATAGCCAATATTGTTAGGAATAATTGGTGCATTGTCTCTTCTAATTTTCAACTTCAGAAATTGTTGGGTACTGTTCCATCTATTGCTTTTAGGAGAAATGTGTTTTAAAGAATTGCTAGAAAAACCTTCTTCTAACAACATAAGGGAGGGTATAGGCAGTACAATGTCCAAATGTGGACAGTGCTCCATGTGTGGGTTTATATTAACAGGAAATTCAGTAACAATAAATGGGCAACTTGTCAAGACCAACGGTAGATATAGTTGTCAGACTAGCTGGATGATATATACAGCTTGTTGCCAGCAGTGTTCTGCCTTTTACATCGACAAGACCACAAGAAAAGTGAGGACTAGAATATATGAGCATGAGAGGGATATTTAGAATAATAAAGAGTTCAATGCTTTATATAGCCACATAAAGGAGTTCCCATCACATGATTTTAAGTATTTTGTTATTGAACAATTACAAAGGGATGTGAGAGGTAAAATTGTTGAAGACCACTTGTTGGTCCGAGAATTAATGTGGCAACTTACAGTAAATGCACAAGTTTTCCTAGGCCTAAGCTCTTTCCATTGCTCCTGTGTTGAAACTTAAGAGTTTGGATTTATGGTGTTAAATGTTTGATTTGGAAATATTTTCAATTTTAAAATTCATTCAATGTATATTAACACAATTTATATATATATATATATATATATATATATATATATATATATATATATATATATATATATATATATGTTTTTATAGATATATTGTGTTTTAGTCTATCATAGGTGTGCGACACTTTAAATGTTAATTAATGATAGCAGTCATGTGATTTTAAGTGTATTTAAGCCATGTGAATTCATTGTGGAGTAGTTCTGAAGAAGTCCCTTACAGGAAGAAAACGCTTAACTACTGTTGTTTTGTTAATAAAGTGCGGTGGTTTGAGTCTCCCTTACCTGGGTTCTTGGTGTGACTACTTGCAGGGACTAGCTGAATTTGCCATATTAATGAATAATCTCCTATTACTGATAGTCTGGCCATAAAAACTGGACAAATGAAGCTTATCAAGCCCAAAAGACAGACAGGAAGACTTCCCAATATCAGAGCTGGTTTAAAGAAGCTGATTATGCCAGGACTGCGGATTAAGGTAGAACAGACAGTCTGTCCCTTGGGAAGTGACTAGGACAGAGTGCAGTTAGTTGAGGTAGACTATTTGTTAACTTAAATAGCCAAGGAAAGTAGGAGAGTATAGAAGCCCTGAAGATGTAAAGAGAAGCTAGTAAAGGTTAAAACGACCTGTATGATGTGTGCAGACATTCATGGCATCACTGAGAAGCTTTGGGCCTCTTCAGAAGTATTAGCTGTATATCATCCACCAGCGATATTATGCACTTTCAAGGCGTTGCAGAGAGAGAAGGAAACCTGATTCCAGCTGTTGGAGATATGAGCCATGGTGCGCTCACTGTATATATTATATTATATTATTTATTTATTTATTTACATTTGTTAACCGGGTAGTGTCTGACAGGGCCAGTAGACCATTTTCAGTGGAGACACAGAGGGAAAGCTTCAGTAACAAAAAACAATTTGCAACAACAAGTAAGAAATGAAGCAGATATGAAAAATAACATATGCTAACACAAACAACTAACAGAATTATTTAAGTAACAAACATAGAGCATTACATAAAACAGAGGTATTGAATAAGTGAGTAATGAAATATCAGTCAGATAGCAAACCAAACAGTTCAAAAACATTGGAGATAAACATAAGCTGTTTAAATGTGCTGGAGATGGTTGTTAAGAAATAGGAGAGAGGAGTTATCCAGGAGAACTACAGGGGCAGAGCCAGTTGTTGTTGAGATATTCTTTTAATTTTATTTTTAAAAGAAGACAAGTTGGGATTGTTTTGGATGTCCTGAGGAAGAATGTTCTAGATCCTTGCTATTTTATTGGAATAGAGGGAGTCACTATGATAGTTGTGAGACTTGGTAACTTTTAGCAATAGCCTGTCAGATATGACACATATATACACATATAGAAACGTGGGTCTATATTAAACTATCGAATGAAATGAATGTCAAACAGCCAAAATATCGAAAGTGCTGTTCACATTACTTGGTTTTGGGGGGGGCTGCGCCCTCCCACCCCCTTCTAATTATATATACCAACTCTGAGATTGCACTACAGTGAGGAAAGGGAAAATTCCCAAACTTCACTGCACCCCAATCCCACAAACCAGAACTCAATGAATGGCACTTTCGATATTTCGGCCATTCGACATTCGTTCCATTCGTTAATTTAATATAGACCCATAAACGTGTGTGTGTGCATGTGTGTGTGTGTGTGTGTGTGTGTGTGTGTGTGTGTGTGTGTGTGTGTGTGTGTGTGTGTGTGTGCTGTAGAGATCTGAATGGGCATATATGATTTCAGATAATGCAATGCAAGAATGGAAAACAATATGACAGCTATGCTTATTGGGTTAAGAATAGGAGGAATGCCCAGTAGGTCACAATATCTATCAGCCAGTTCTGTGGCATAAACAGATAAAGCCCTGACTACACTGCAAGTGGCCTGAGTTTGAATAGCAGCTCAAGTGGCTGGACGGGGAGGATGGTGATGAGGGGTAGCTCCAGATGGGTGAAACCTACGCGTTACACCCCATGGAGTTCAGGCCTAGTGACCCCTGAGCTGCCATGTGCATTCACACTGTAAGCAAAGACAGATTCAACATACAGGGGCATGTGTCCCCTTGTAGGGTTGCTAGATTGCAACTCAGCACCACCAAGGAAGAGGGTAAACCACCCTGCAGGACCAGTAAGCTGGCCTGCTTTCTATCACTTGACTGTCACCATGGGATGGATGGGCTAACTGAGATTACCAGGCAGGAACAAATGAGCTACAGGGCTCTCACCTGGCACGGGGATGTTTGGTCACTGTCCCTACAGAATGAATTGGCTGATTTTGTGAAGCCAGAGGATCCACTGGGCAGGTCCTGGGGTTAGCATAAAAATATATAAAAATTAATAAATAAAACCTGTCACTGAATTCTAGTTCTAGCAATTTCAATCAAAAGCTTTGGAAGATGGGGACAGTCTATGAAGAAGAATATTTTAGCAACTTTAGATGAATTGTTATGAACAGCTAAAACTTAGAGACGTGCAGAATATGCAACTTCATGGCTAGATGTAGGTGGGGGTGTTTTATAGGGTTAGCCTTAGTTTTTGCAGTTAGACTTCTTTGTCCATCACAAGCAAGCAGAATGATTCCCTGCATCGATCTTGCAACAATTTAAAGAGTTTCTGCATGCAGGTGCTACATTTGGGGACTTAGTGGTGGAGGATTTCACTAGAAGAATCATTTCATTCAGTTTATGGGTCCAGCAGACGAGTGAATAGGGTCCATGATTAGGTATAGAATCACATGCACAATGCACCTCAATTACTCGCTTGCACAATGCCAAAGGGAAAGGTACCGTTACCTAATGTAATGTAGATGTTTGGATTACTGTACTTGTGTTACAGACATATACTGACTACATTGTATATGTATTTGTACTTTGCGTAGCTCAGTGATGGAGAACCTATGACACATCTGTTAAAGGTGAAACGCCACGGTGTTTTGGGTGATACACCAGCATTCACCAACACCCGAGTTACCAAAGAAACTGAATGAACATAAATACAAGAAATATGTGAGCCAACACTTATCTATTAACACTCGGCAACAAAAAAAGTCATAAAATGATGTTAATCAATTAAAATGCAACGTGTTCCATATTTTATTTAGTTCAATTCAAAATTACTATTAAAAGTAGGGTAATTTTTTGGTGCACTATTTTAAGCCCAATTATCAGTGCGCATATCGTTTTCTCTATTGTAAGTCACTGATTTTTCTTTTACTTTTATAATACACAGCAACACATGTGACTGGACTGTATTTTTATAAAACAAATGAATATGTAAAGAATTGTTTCTCTTTTGTTCATGGGGGGGGGGGGGGGCATGCCAGCAGAGTCAAGATAGGCATTTTCTAAATTTTTAACACGCCGAGCCCAAAAGGTTTGCCATCACTAGCTGTTTCTGTAAAAAAAAAAACTGTTGATGAATGTAAATAACATTGAGAGTATTAATTAATACAAACTATTCAAGTAAAACAAAATCACTAAACCAAAGCCTGTACATGCTGTTACAGCAAAATAAGAGTTCAGATGTCCAGTTACCTAAATATCTGCTTTAACTTCCTAATGAACTTCAAGGATCACTTTAAAAATCATTTTCCTAATAATTTAGCATCGCTATGCCTTCTGGAAGCTTTTACACTACTTTAGCCCCAAAGAAAGAGTAAGAAACTGCTAGAGTTCTTCTGACATGGCTTGATTATGGGTTCCTTGAAAGCTTCCTTAGCATTTCCAACATCATAGGTCCAGGTTCACAAATTAATACTAGGCTAGTTGCTCTTGTGAACCATTTTAAACCTAGTCAATTTCCCTTTCAAAGGTAAGAATTAAGCCCTGGGATTCATGAAGCTCGGCGTAAGGACGGCGTTAGCTTTGCGCCGACCGTGTGGAGTAGAGATGGCGCAGCAGCACCACATGCATATTAATGAAGGCACGCTGCCGTAACGGCCACGTGCATAGGAAATGTGTACGAGTGCAGGGGGTGTGTCCAAGCGTTGCACGGAGGCGTGATCATGTCGGCTGCATACGTGCAACCTAAAATGCTGACTAGTACAGCCTGCCTCCAATAGTAATCACTCCTGTCAGTGTCCGTGGATACTGGAACGTATGCAAAGCATACAAGACAACTTGCGAACACCACAATAAGAAGTAAACACAAAGACACGTAGCTGAATATTGAGTCCCCGTCTCTCGAACAAAGATATTTAAAACCCCGTGCCCGTATTCCATTGTAGTGTCACTAGATATACCAAGTGGAAGTGAAACGCATCATGTTAGCGCGCCACCAATTGCCAGGCCTAGCCAGATGGTATGGGTTACCACCTGTCCCACATTGTGAGGGACAGTCCCCCTCTAGGCAGGTGTGTCCATACCAAATTCATAATAAATGTGAAATGTCCTGTGATAGTAGGACATAATTATGTCCCACATGTTATGAAATAGTCCCATACAGTACGTATGTCCATATATAAAATACCTATATGTTACAAGAAACAGAATAAGCAAGTAAAAGAAACAGAATAAGCAACTACACCGTCACAACAATAAAAGCTTATATGTAGGCATGAAACTAAAGTACTATCCTTTGTAATGACCATGGGTATGTGTTGGCCTGTAAACTCAGATGTGTGCCACGAAAATGTCCCATCCAGGTCATATGAAAAGGTGGCAACCCTACCAATGGTCAGAGCATTCACTCAATATCTGCCCATTTGCGGTACAAGACGTCCTTGCCTGGATGGCCCATAGATGAAGGGGTATTACCCGGGTCCACCTACCATGTCATGAAAGATAAGTATTTGCGAGTACCTATGTGCCGTGACATACAGCATGTGGTTGATCTGAAATGTTAGTGTAGACCTCACAACCATATTGGTCCCAGAGATATGTAGTGTACGCAATGTGTTCTGTTGACTGTGTCATGGGCCATCAACTAGAGAAGGGATGAATGTTGTTTGTGGAATATGTGGTTGGGGGGTGATGGGTAATGTAATAATTCGCCAAGGGGAGACTGGTTTGGATGCACAATAGGTGAACTGGAGGTCTACGAGTGAGCGGTGGGTGAATCAGGAAGATAACCAAAGAACAAATATACAATCCCACAAACATGTGAACATTAAAATGTGCAATACACATGTACAGAAACGTTACCGGCACATACCCACATAATGGTCTGGCCTGAACTGATTCATCCAACCCCAGCACACCTGGATACATAATTGAATACCCATCATCCCCTTCACAGCACACCACCCCCCTTCTTGAATGTCCACCAAAACCAGCCATACTTGGGCTGCTAGATAGGCGTGGCCATATTTGCACATAGTGACCCCTACCCATATTTAGTAGGCAGTCTCACGCTAGGCATTCTCAGGATTACAAACTATGTATCCCTTGCATGTATAACCCTACCTTACAGCCGTAAAGCAAAGATGGTCATTGGTCCTCACAATTTTTGGATATCCCTCATGAGATATGTATCTGTTCTAAACATTAGACTTGGTGTCACGACATGATGTCCAGTCCTGTATACATCTGGACACAAGTTGTATGAGCAGTAGTTGTCCACAAGACTGCTCAGCCTCCAGTCGGTCCTGCAGAACCTACGACCCGGGATTAAACACCTGACCATGATGCACGTCTCCCTATGTGCATTATCGGGAATATATACCTTACACATTTGCATAGTGGCAGTCGGATATAGGGTGCTTAAGGCACTTTAAAGCAGACGTAAGTAGGGTTACCACCTGCCCCACCTTGTGAGGGGCAGTCCCTTTTTGGGCAGTTGTGTCTAGATCAAATATAATACAATGGCAAATGTCCTGTGATTGTAGGAAATATGTCCCACATTTCATGTAACAGTTGCATAAAACAGTTATTTATGTAAAATACTCCAAGTTACAAGAAACAGATGAATCAAACAAACTGCTACAAGAATAAGCATAGTTCTGACCTTTGTACTGACCGTGGGTATGTGTCGGCCTGTAAAGTCTGATGTGTGTCCCGAAAATGCCTCGCTTTGGCTATATCAAAAGGTGGCAACCTGAGATGTAAGCGGGTATGCAAGCGTGTATGCACGATGGTAGGTGGTGGTGATTCAACGGTATGGGAAATGTAAATGAGCATGTAGGTGTATATGCATGTGTATGTATAGACCGATATACACACACACACATATATATATATATATATATATATATATATATATATATATATATATATATATATAAATAAATATATGTAGATATGAAGAATGAACATGGTCACAATATAGGAAATCCCAGTAATAATTAGTGCTGTTATGTATCAGGATGGCCATAGGTGAGCACACCTCTGCATCCCCAACCACAGGTTGGACGCTAAAAGTGGAACGAACGATCTCGCCTTGCTAAGTCTGACTTTCAACTAGGTACAGGGCAGTCCCGGTGCCCAGTCGGACAAGCCTAAACAAGGAAGACCATATGAACACCCTGACAATCGAACACACGTATGTGCCAGGACTATAGGCTGTAGAGGTCTGAATATCCTCGGAGTGAGTCAACATGCGGCACAAGTCTAGAGCAGTAGGAAATAGGGTATGATGCATGTGTAGTAGTGCGTTTTTCCCAACAGGTAAATGGATGCCTGCTGTGTAAGTGAAGTGATGAGGCGTGTGTTCGGGTAACTATGCACCATGGGTATACATAAAAAATGAGGCAGAACACCAATAGTGTAGTGGTCAGAGCATCCGCCTAACGAAAAGGCATTTGCGGTTCAAGGTCAACAATAGCACATATCATTTTCGTTGTGGAATTAATGTTGCTCTGCTGTAAAGCCGACATTTAAACATGTAAAGGTGAAAGTGTGTATCACATAGGACTATTAACCAGTTCCTTTCAATCAAAGTGGTATTGTCATAATGTATAAGGCACAAATAAGCATAAATAAGCAACAGTAAGCATATGTAACACACAGTAAGCATAGGCGAGTGCACCTGCGTGGGTGTAAGCGGCTCCCAGCATAGGAAATGTATGTTTGTATGTACAGATGTAAAATATATACATATATATATATATATATATATATATATATATCTATATATATATATATATATATATATATATATATATATATATATATATATATATATATATATACACACACACACACACACATATATACATATATATATATATATATATATATATATATATATATATATATATATATATATATATATACACACACATATGTGTGTATAGATATATATCTACATACATGAGAAATATATATATATATATATATATATATATATATATATATATATATATATATATATCTATATCTTCTCTCTATATATCAAGAATGTACATTTTAACAATAAAGGATACACAAGGGATGTGAAGGGAATCAAGAGCAATGTTGGTATTGTAAAGTGCTTTCAGCGTATGTCATAAAAAGCTGCCCAGGAGTGAGCAGAGCACCGCTACTCACACCACAGCCAAGGTATTACCACTGGGAGTAACGTCGTTGAAATGCTAGGTCTACTTTACACACAGGAGGAATGCAGTCACATGCTAGGACTTCCAAAAATTGGAAAGCGCAAATGGCTGTATTCCATAACACCAGGAAAGGCACATATGTGCAAATATATATGGCGGGAGACCCTGTGCATACACGAGGCGGGACAGAATGTGTGTAGGGTCCCAAAAGCTCTGGAGAGGGAAATGTGTAAAGGTGTGTCATGGCTGCGATAACAAGTGGATAATGGATGTTACGCCTGTACATTTAACACGGGTGGGGTGGAGGTACTATGGGTATGCAATTATGGATCCAGGCGTGCCAGGATTGGATGGGCTGATTCTAATGGACCGCCCCATAGAGGTCAGCTAGGTCATAATAGGTATATATGCATACTCACATGCAGACAACAATATATGTTGACGTACAAATTCTGTAACACATGCATTCCATTTGTTGGCATAAATAATAGGAATGTGCCCATACAAACATCAACAGTACATGGAATATTAGGCTGTGCACAAGAGGGACGGGTCGAATCACACTATCACATTCCAATTGCCATCATTAATCCCTACATGAACATATAGCGACATCTGTCCACTGTATAACATGCTACATACCGATTACAAGATGACTGGAGTGTGTCGGTGTTATAATGAATAAGGCACTAGTATGCTGGTGAAGCTTACAAACATCATTATGCATGTGTAAGTGTGTATGAGCGGGACATACTGATGTGTATATATATATATATATATATATATATATATATATATATATATATATATATATATATATATACACATACGCATATATATATATATATATATATATATATATATATATATATATATATATATATGTATAAAACAGCAAGATATGAATATACATGTTTGAATACATATGAAGATATGTCTGTATATATTAATGTAACTATATATATGTATATATATATATATATATATATATATATATATATATATATATATATATATAGATATATAGATATATGTTACAGTGAAATACACATGTATATACCTAGGTTATGTTACAGCATTTATGGGTGACATGTTTAGACTGGACATATGTTGGTGGGAGGCCCACTCAACAAATTTCACTTACCACCCCCCCCAGCTAGGCCGGTGAGACATACAGACATGCAATAAAGGTAAATACAACACTGGTTCCCAGACCACCGGCAGGAAACTACCAGTGGGAGAGATCTACAAGGTCTACACTTTAAACATGGACAGCGACGTCCCTTGTGGGACACCAAAAATTTGGTACCTTTCAACCAATGGGGGAACACCATTACAACCAGGATGTAGCTATACACAGAACAGTAGGTTGTGCAAGCCTGATAACACATGGGTTGACACAACGTATGACATGTGTCCCAACATGGGGAGAGTGGACAGTGTGTAGGGGTGTGTTCATATTCCACCTGCGTCCACCCGCGCCCACAGTAAGGAAGAGTGCTGTAGAGTAGTGGCAGGTGGGGGAACTATGGGTATGCGATTATGGGGCTAGACGTGCATGTGTTGGCTGGCTGACACGTATTAGGACCGTCCTGTGGGTGTAAGTAATATTCCGATGTGGGTATAGCAGATGCCCATACCTCCCAAACTATAAGAGCACATCTACTGGACAGTCCGTAAACCATTGCAGGAATACATAGGGACCATATTATTGAACTGTCCCAGATTACCAGGGACATTTGTGATTATGAATCAGAATCCTAACACAGTCTCAACTAAACCATCCTAGAACTAGGGATATTAGGAGGAAAGGTGGCAGAAAACATGTAATGAATAATGACAACATGTAAGAGTCATAAACTGCATGCACCTCAGAAAATGTGTATGAATACATATGTGCTCTGTGTCTGTCAATGTGTCAGGTTAATAGCACCAACCTTCTAAATGTGTCCCTGAGGTCGTTATGCAGTGTCCCTGATTCAGTGTTTATTCTTCCCCATTCGTATGAGAGGTCTGATAGTGAGAGAAAGCATGTTCCGACTATCTTAGAAGATTGATAGAATAAAAGGTATGGGGTTACCACCTGTCCACCTTTGCGAGGGACACTCCCCTGTGGACACTTGTGTCCTGCATAATAACTGTAATTAAGGCAAATGTCCTATGATTTAGGGCAAAGATTACCTATATTGTCTGTAGTAGTAGCATAAAACAATTATGTTCCTGTGAAACACCTAAATGTTATAGGTAACAGTATAAGCAACTATAATGCTACAAGAGTATCCTTTTATTTAGGCAAAACAGTGAAGTACACCCCTTTCAACTGGCTGTGGGTGTGTTGCCCTGCAAAATTTGATGTCTGTACATACAGGTCCTCTAGGGCTGCCACCTTTCCAAATGGCCAGAGTGGGACATATTCTGTGGAAATGTCAGACATTCCAGGACTAAACATACCTACAGCCGTGCATAGTACAGGATTACATTTATTTGCACAAATAAAAGCTTAATCTAGTTGCATTTGAATTGCTTATGCTACTTCCCATAACATATAGAAGTGTCATATATAAAATAACTGTTGTATGCAATCATTAAAGAAATGTAGAATATAATAATGTCCTGTAATCTGGACATGTGCTATGTCTTGATTATTTTCGCACTGTCCCTCGCAAAGTGGGACAGGTGGTTACCCTAAAGTCCTGCCTTGGTCGATTGAGAAGGTGGCAAACTTTTAACAGGTATGCGGTAGCATGACCCGTCTGACGGATGTGGCTACCACAACCCAACTACTCATTTGTAATGCAGGGTCTCAGTTCCCATGTATCAGCCAGATGGGAGCAGAGTGTATGCGGAACACACAGATATGATTAATTCACTGGACAGGCCACTGATTCCGTACAGTCGAACACCATACCGTCACCTAATGGGCAGCCATTCCCGATACTGTAGTCATGTAGTCCGATGTGATAGGCATTACAAGGTGGGAGCAGATTGTAAGAGGAACACACAATTATGAATGATTCACCAGACAGGCCGCTGATTCCGTACATTCGAATGCCATGCAGTCGCCTAATGGGCAGCCATTCCCGAGACTGTAGTCAGGAGTGGCCTTAGGTCAACTGGTGCCCTAGGCAGAGGGCACAATGGCACCCCCCAGCACACCACCCAGTGCTCCCATCCTGGTTTACCTACACCAAATAAATACTGGTAAAGTGCACCCACTAAAGCGGTGCCATAGGCGGCCGCTTAGTTGGCCTATGCCTATGGCCGGCTATGACTGTAGTCATGTTGTCTAATGTGATAGGCATCACAAGGTATGCCTAAGAGGAACACACGAATATGAATGAATCTCCGGACAGGCCGCTGATTCCGTACAGACGAACACCATGCCGTCGCCTAATAGGCAGCCATTTCCGATACTGTATTCATGTATTTCGATGTAATAGGCATCACAAGGTGGGAGCACATTGTATGAGGTACACACAAATATGATTGTGTCACTGGACAGGTCGCAGATTCCGTACAGCCGAACGCGATGCCATCGCCTAATGGGTGGCCAATCATGATATTGGAGTCATGTAGTATGATGCAATGGGCATCACGAGGTAATATTGTGGTCCTCGCTCACACCCAGGGGTGTGAGTGACAGATGCAAGCACCAATGCCGGTGCATTAGCAAGTGCGGGAATGAGCAGGTGTAAGCATGTTTGGCTACCAGCATGTGAGTATTGCATTGGTTAAGCAATGTAGAGGCTATTCGAGCATAAGAGGCTGTAACCAGAAGATATCATACAGTGCGGTCATTCAACAGTATAGGAATGTATCCCATCATGTAGATGTACATGTGAGTGTTTATGCCCAGCATATAGGTACATACATATATAGAGATGTATCAGGGACATACCATGTGGCAACAAAGCATTACAAATGAATGAAACGGGAAACACCAGCAACGCCTGTATTATGTAGTGGTGTTGCTCTATGTGATCACAAGGTTCCCTCAGACAGACAATAGTTGTACATTGGCCTTATACATCACTCTGTGCATGTAATGTACATTAACACAACAGTACCTGTCCAATCATTATGTGTGAACAGTACTCTTGCAAGGTGCTGTGTGCAACATCATCATTATGATAAAGGTAAATGGGGTAACCATAGAGGGACCGGTAGTGTTTTGTGTACAATGTGGTCATCCTCCTCACATGTACCTGAACCATGTAGGAGTGATGTGCATACCAGGAATGTGCGCCTGAGGGACAGTGGTGAGGATAACAGTAGTATGTTATGATGCATATTACAAGGGTTTCATGTGTCCATTGGGCATGTGTGTGTAATGGATAGCTATGTATAGGGCAGATGGTGTCCTAGGAGCCGAATGGCCTTATGTGTCCGTAGGTGAGGGTCAGATGTTGGGGAAGGAGTGTAGGTATGGCCATGGAGGATAGGTAGGAGCACAGAAATGACATCATACAGGGTTGGTATATGACACATATGGGGGGATACACCCTGGATGGGGATGGGTCTTCGGCATTCAGAAGCCCATGGGAACAGTGGGATGGAGGTCTCCAGCCATGAGCAACTGCCACTGCACCTACACAGCTGCAAAGGGGGCAGTGCTGTGGGCTGTCCAGGACAGGCAGCATCACCCTGTAAATGTGACACTCTGCCCTTGAACTGGCGTATCTGGCTTCATAACCTCTTAGGAAGCCACCTATGAAACATGTCCAGGACCGCACAACAGCAGATATGTACCTGTCTGGTCCCGCACCCAAGGGTGACATGCTCCATCCTCAGTGGTGGTGCCACCAGAAGGTGATGCATAGCCAACAGAGGTTGATGTTAATGGCTGGGCCCCAGATGTGCTAGTGCCCAGTGCCATGGTCAGCTGAAGTGGGACAGGAGGATCTGCCGGGACCTACCAACCCATTCGGCCTATGGTGTTGCATTTTAAACCCACATATGGCTTAGTGATAGACAACAGCATACAGGATTACCTACAACAGTATGCATAGATATCACCAGCAACCCAACAGATTGTATAAATTTGCAGAGGGAGCACAACACATGCATATATACCGCATGGCAACTGTACAATGTGTAGTAGACGTGTGACCGCAGCTATGAACAGTTGCCCATCATTGGCTTGTCACTGGGAATCCCACACAGTGTCAGTCATACCACTGTCTCATGTGATACATGCCCAGTCAGGGATGCGATGGCAGTAACACATCCCTATCATCATGTACTGTCTGCAATCCCCACACCATGCTTCTGCTGTGCACAGAAGTGTGTTCAGTGTGTAACACAGGAAATAAATGGTTGTACACACTGACCTGTTCACAGATGGCCCTACAGATGGGGTTCCCTCATGAACATAGTACTGTCATGTCTGTATTTTAACATGCAGAATAGCCATTACCACACACATGTTAAACAGGCAGTAGTCTCAATGCAGCATAGCTACACTTACATGCTGTAGTTGTGTGGCACATCACCCTCCTGTCATTAGGCTATTTCCCACTGTTGAAAATGATTGAGGTACATCCAGATATCATCTGCAATGCTGTGTCAGAAAACCACATCCAGGTACCACTCACAGCAACTGTCATGGCCAGATAATAACATCTTTCCCTAGATAGTGTGCTGTCTTTATCATGCGGATGGCTATGGGAACACCATCACAGCTGTACCACATGCAATCAGCTAGAGGAGGACTGCATTAGATGCAGAGGCCATCACCTGACCATTTCTATCTGTTACAGTACACATGCTGCTGCTGTGCAGGTGTACACCTTCACATCCACCAGAGAGTGTGTGTGCAGGACAGGCAATGTACACCAGGGAAGGGCTTGGAGACTTCACCATAATCTGCCACACGCTAAATAGTACAGGGTCAAACCCCTGACTACTCTTACTATTACATGTGCATGATGTTACTACATGTGCCACAGAGGTGCCATGTTGCAGTGCTGTAAGAACATGTGTGTAGGTGAGTGAGTGCCATCTGCAACAGATATAGTAGACATGCATTAGGTGTGGCACACGTCAGTCCACGTGAACGGATGCCATTGTTACCACAACCACACTCTAATGGAATGCATTGACACCTTTGCCAGGGCGGCAAATACACAAAGTAACTACTTAGTTTGCCACACCACAGTAATGCACAGGACCATATGCACCTCAGGGGATATATGGAGGTACAATGGGCTAGGCCTTGTGAAAGTGCTTGACAACTGTTGGTATGCCAACGAGGTTTATACTGAGAGTGACTGTGGTTGGGAGCATCATAACCCACATGCAGACACAGGGTGCCAGTACTGTCATGCAGGTATGCATTGCTCCATGGGTGTGTAGTGTTTGGCTGTGCAAGATGGCTGTACAAGGCTGGGTGAGGGGTAATCCTTGCCATTGCGTCACCAACAATGGTGTGCAGTATAGGGGTGTAGCATCTGCAATGTCCCACACAGATGGGTACTGCAATATCTGGCCCGACATTCTGGTTACCAATGTGTAGGGCCATAGCTTTGCAATGCATGCCATGTCTGTGTTTGATAGTCCTTAACATGGACATTGCCTGGGATGTGCATGTCCCACAATACTGTACAGTGACATATACAGGTGTACCTGGTTTGGCAAACACATGTAGTGTACACAGCCTATTATACCCCAATATGCCAATACTGGCATGGTGTGGCGAAACCTGCTTACAGTGAGCAGGTCCGCCCTGCACCTGCATGTATAGAATGGACAGGTATTCTGTGGTGTCAGTGGCATGGGTCCATACAGGGCACATGTGTACAGCATTGTCTGGCCTTAGTGGATCACATATGATGGCACCACATATGTTGCATTCATTCAGTGTGGAACATAGTGAAAGCACAATGTCCACATATATGTGCCAATTGTATCGCTGTACAGGGTGCCATGTCCTCTGCAGGCCACTGCAGTCACACCATGCCTACTATCTGTCCTCAAAGTGCATGTTACTAGCAACATGGGATATCCTAGGCAAGGTTGTATGTGCATGGCACATGGGTGCGGGACATAAACCGGGTACTAGTAGGGCTGCATACTTAGTTCACCAGCCCTTTTGCCAGATGTATGGGTATGGCTTGCCAACTAAGTGCCGTGGCTGACTGACAGCTGTACTCCTCGTGAGGTGGCCAATGTGTCATAAGATGGATACTATATAGGAAAACTACAAAACCCACTCCCAAACATGTCCAATGGTAAGACAATCACGGCCACCTCTACACAGGCTCTGACAGACAAACACATACTTGCCCTGTCCTGTATACAAACCCCTACCGTATCACACTGCTGCAGCACGTGACCTCACTACTTTATTACAGCATTACGCAGTTACTGAACACACTACTGAGATTACTGAGACACAGCACTCCCAGAGGTGTATTTGTAGATGGGTGACATCATCGGTCTTGCTAACGGTGGGTATAAGAAATGTATGGACTGTGAGCAGTATAAAGGTATTACTCAATCCTCGAGCAAACGAGGAGACACACATACACGGCAAGTGTGGGACTAGAACACTGACCTAACTATTTTATTACACTACAGCATTATGCAGTTACAGAACGTGCTACCAAGATTAGAAGGACACAGCACTCACAGAGGTGTATTTGTAGATGGGTGACATCATCGGCCTTGCTAATGGTGGGTATAAGAAATGTATGGAGTGTGAGTAGTATAAAGGCATTACTCAGTCCTCAAGCAAATGGGGAGACACACATAGACGGCAAGTGTGGGACTAGACCACTGACCTAACTACTTTATTACACTACAGCATTACACAGTTACAGAACACGCCACCGAGATTACTGGGGCACAGCACTCCCAGAGATGTATTTGTAGATGGGTGACATCATCGGCCTTGCTAACGGTGGGTATAAGAAATGTATGGAGAATGAGCAGTATAGAGGTATTACTCAGTCCTCAGGCAAATGGTAAGACACACATACACACACACACATGGCAAGTGTGGAACTAGAACACCGACCTAACTACTTTATTACACTACAGCATTACACAGTTACAGAATGCACTACTGAGATTACTGGGACACAGCACTCCCAGAGGTGTATTTGTAGATGGGTGACATCATCGGCCTTGCTAACAGTGGGTATAAGAAATGTATGGAGTGTGAGCAGTATAAAGGTATTACTCAGTCCTCAGGCAAATGGGGAGACACACATACATGGCAAGTGTGGGACTAGAACATTGACCTAACTACTTTATTACACTACAGCATTACGCAGTTACAGAATGCACTACTGAGATTACTGGGACACAGCACTCCCAGAGGTGTATTTGTAGATGGGTGACATCATCGGCCTTGCTAATGGTGGGTATAAGAAATGTATGGAGTGTGAGTAGTATAAAGGCATTACTCAGTCCTCAGGCAAATGGGGAGACACACATGGCAAGTATGGGACTAGAACACTGATTTAACTGCTTTATTACACTACAGTATTATGCAGTTACAGAAAGCGCTACCGAGATTACTGAGACACAGCTCTCCCAGAGGTTTATTTGTAGATGGGTGACATCATCGGCCTTGCTAGCGGTGGGTATAAGAAATGTATGGAGTGTGAGTAGTATAAAGGTATTACTCAGTCCTCAGGCAAATGGGGTGACACACATACACGACAAGTGTGGGACTAGAACACTGACCTAACTACTTTATTACACTACAGCATTACACAGTTACAGAACACGCTACCGAGATTACTAGGGGACAGCACTCCCAGAGATGTATTTGTAGATGGGTGACATCATCGGCCTTGCTAATGGTGGGTATAAGAAATGTATGGAGTGTGAGCAGTATAAAGGTATTACTTAGTCCTCAGGCAAACAGGGAAACACATGGCAAATGTGGGACTAGAACACCACCCTAACTACTTTATTACACTACAGCATTACACAGTTACAGAACGTACTACTGAAATTATTGGGACGCAGCACTCCCAGAGGTGTATTTGTAGATGGGTGACATCATCGGCCTTGCTAACGGTGGGTATAAGAAATGTATGCAGTGTGAGCAGTGTAAAGGTATTGCTCAGTCCTCAGACTAACATGGAGACACACATACACAGCAAGTTTGGGACTAGAACACCGACCTACTTACTTTATTACACTAAAGCATTATGCAGTTACAGAACTTACTACAGTGATTACTGGAACACAGCACTCCCAGAGGTGTATTTGTTGATGGGTGACATCATCGGCCTTGCTAACGGTGGGTATAAGAAATGTATGGAGTGTGACCAGTATAAAGGTATTGTTCAGTCCTCAAGCAAATGGGGAGACACACATCCACGACAATTGTGGGACTAAAACACCGGCCTAACTACTTTATTACACTACAGCATTACGCAGTTACAGAACGTGCTACCGAGATTATTGGGACACAGTACTCCCAGAGGTGTATTTGTAGATGGGTGACATCATCGGCCTTGCTAATGGTGGGTATAAGAAATGTATGGAGTGTGAGCAGTGTAAAGGTATTGCTCAGTCCTCAGGCAAATGGGGAGACACACATACACAGCAAGTGTGGGACTAGACCACCGACCTAACTACTTTATTACACTACAGCATTACACAGTTACAGAACGTGCTACCATGATTACTGGGACACAGCACTCCCTGAGGTGTATCTGTAAATGGGTGACATCATCGGCTTTGCTAATGGTGGGTATAAGAAATGTATGGAGTGTGAGCAGTATAAAGGTATTACTTAGTTCTCAGGCAAATGGGGAGACACACATACACGGCAAGTGTGGGACTAGAACACCAACCTAACTACTTTATTACACTACAGCATTACGCAGTTACAGAACGTGCTACTGAGATTACTGGGACACAGCACTCCCAGAGGTGTATTTGTAGATGGGTGACATCATTGGCCTTGCTAACGGTGGGTATAAGAAATGTATGGAGTGTGGCCAGTCTAAAAGCAATTTAGAGTCCACCGGCAAACGAGGACAGACATACACACACGCCAGTGTCAGGTACAGAACTCCTGCCTATTTACAGATTACTATTACAATACTACATATATACGAACCGTGCCACACAGACTACACATGTCAAGGCTGTCATTATGACCATATGGGAATGCGGACATCAACAGGGATGCTGGCAGTTAAGATGTACATACCTGTGAACCTGTGTGTTTAAAGTATGAATCCATCCTGACCTGGAGTATGCCCATCTGTGGAATGGATGACTACTACCACTATACAGGGTTGCAATAGCCATGGCCATACACAGAGGCACATAACCAACACAAGGTCTCACTGGGTATGCTCACACAGTAGCACAGGGCTGTTCAGAATGCACTGTGTCCATCTACACAAGGATATACTGGGCATGCTCATACACTTAGTAGCACAGGGCTATTCGGAATGCACTATGTGTCCATCTACACAAGGATATACTGGGCATGCTCATACACTTAGTAGCACAGGGCTGACGAGGATGCACTCTGATGCTAAACATGGAGGGCCACAGTGGCCATGCTATTACAGGTAGATGTAATTGTAATTGTAATGGGCTCTGGTGTTGGTAGTTGTCATGTTAGCGGGAACGCTGCTCTACATATATTTGACATTGGTCTTTAACAAATCAGCTGTCATTCAGGGATGACATGGCTGACAGTAGGCAGGCCTTTGTCACATATCACATGCATTCATGATACAAGGGAGTGTGGATATTACCCAAGTAGAATCCGCCCACACAGTGCCATTCCAAGGCAAATGTCCTAAACACAGGTTAACTCCCATACACCTACAGGACAACTGCATTGTTTTCTTATGCTTACCAGTGTTGGATGTGTAGCGTCCATATTCACAGCTGGCCACTGTAGAACCAACAATGGGGAGTACTGACATCTGTGCAGTGAGGAACACCTGGCTGATGTCTCTGTAGTGCACAATAGCACTACCACCATATACCTCAGAACCTAGCACTACCACCATATACCTCAGAACCAGACATGTGCGCCATAACACAGGTACAGACTGCTCCAGGTGGTGTACCCACGTACATAAAGGCCACTCACATGTACTGACCAATCCCCCCACAAAAGGCATCACAAATGAGTCATGTGTATGACACAGTGTCACATGCTGCATTCTAGGATGTAAACTGCAGACACCACCATGCCCTCGGATCACCACCACACAACCATACATGTTGTATGACAGACGAGTATGCCACCATGTGACCCTTGACCTGTGTACTGTACTAAGCTCTACATCAACTGTAGACAGTACACATGTACTGACACAGTTGCATCATGTGTTATGCAATGCAATGATACCACTGTCTGTGACCAGGGCAGCTGTACACATACCAAGGGCCCTCAGTACTGTCCACCATTAGCAGATGTCTGTTGCTGTACACCAGTACACACCCTCTTGTATGGATATGACATACATGTACCTGCCCTGGGTATGTACATGCCACACACACACAACATACCTGTAAATAGCATAGCTGTTGTAGTCCTTTGTGCAAACAGGTGGCTACAGCCATTACACACTTGCACACGGAATGTAGGTCCATGACTGCTGAATGCTAACAGTACATAAGGTGTGATATCAATGTTGACAGAGGTAACATCCCCTCTGTACTGGTCACCCATTATATTATACAGTAGTCCATGTGTCATGTATGTTATTGTACATATCCACCAATTGCAATGCCTACAAACATGACCAAATGTCAGGATTGTAGGACCTACACACCTGTACATGTAGTGTTGTGCGTTCAGATAACATGCGTGTGCAGTTGCTGATGTATGCAGGTGGCGTGTATCCTAGTACATCATGCAGCTGCAATGCAGCCTCAACATTGACAACTGTATATGGTGATATGCTGAATGTACAGAAAGATGTACCACAGGTATGGACAGATGTGTTGAAATAACTAAGTGGCGGGACATCTTTGCAGAGGGATGTTTGCTGTGGACAGCTCACAGGTGTGTCACAAGCGGTCCTACAATACCCTGTGTAACCAGTAAGCAATGGTTTCATTAATTGAAGGACATAACACACAACTTAGACAGCAGTCAGGGTGATAGCGAAGGTAAATCACTTGACACCTGTTAATAGATATGACGTCCCTAGTGCATATTATTTATTTATTTATTTATTTTACATTTGTTGTCCGGGATGGTCCGACTGGATACATATCCATTTTCAGTGGAGTCCCGGGGAGAAAAGCTCCAAACACATAACAATTTACAAATTTTTTAGGTAGATAACATTAAGTAACAGTGAATACAGAAAGAAAAAGTAGATAGTACAATGATATCAGTTACAGAACATACAGGCTGATTACAGGCATAGCAGAATACATCCATCCATGAGGCATGAGACATTTTGTAAGTTGTGGTAGTAGGTAATGGATACCTTATTACCTAGGTTTAGGATATTTTATTTAGGCAATAATACCTAGATTAGTTAATATGATTGATCATCTTGTTTGGATGTTGTCACAGAAAGCATCAGTACAGTTTGTAATGCATGCAATACTGTTGTACGTCTGACATACATAACATGAGCTAGGCAGGTCTGAGATTCACAGTACTGGCATGTGTGGTTGCATGTGTGTCCATATTTGTCACGTATTGTGGGGAATACATCTCAATTGTTACTCACTCTCCTGTACACTAGTGTACACATCTGTGCAGACTGCAATGTATAAAGCAGGAGATAGGCAGGGGCATGTATCTCACACATGTGAGGTATCTGTATGTGCATGACATAGGTGTATTAATTACTGAATGTGACAGTGTGTGTATGTAGGGCTGACTGGTCCCTGGGGTGAGGATTTATGTTACCATACTGAACTGATAGGACCCCTCCTACCATCCAGGCGATGCAGTCAACTATCCATGTTGATGTCCACGATCTTAGGCCATACTGACTACCTGTACATGTGTATTCTCAGTGGTGCATCAAGTAGGTGCACAGTACTGTAATGATGATTTGCACATAGGCAGGGGTCCTCATCACACCAGTCTGTGTACTTAATAAAGGATTTTCAACTGGAAACAGACTGCCTGCCTTGCTTGGATTACTTTTGAATACTTAGTAATGCTGTAAAATTATATATTTTCTATTATTACTTTTTGTTTTGTTTTGACTTAAGACGAGTTTATGTTCGCTACTTCTACTACTATTGTCTGATCTTATTAATAAACATTGATTAACTAAAAATATATGGACTGAAAATCTTCCACACAGAGACGTTTCTTACACTGTTTTGTTTTTGGACCCACTACACTTTAGTGGGTTGTTTTGAGACTTCGGGGATACCACGGAGAGTACTTGTTTTTTGATATGACAGAAGGCATGCAACATGCATGTGATATGGCAGACAGCAGCGCAGACAATAATAGTGGTAGTTATCATACATCCCTAGGTTGCACACAACAGCATGCATGTGTGATAGCAGACAGCATGCAAATTACACAATCATAGTAGTGGTTAGCATACATCCTTGTGTTACACCATGTGGACCAGCACAGGTTAACAATACACCTGCCTGATATATGGCATATGACCTTGATAATCACATGTAGTATGACATGTGATCTGCTGACGTGTGCAATGACATGCATACATGTTTAACACAATGGTGTCCTGTTGAATATACAGTGGGCAATGGTGTACCAATTCAGTGTTGTCTGTCCACCCTACAGATATACTGCAAATTTAGCTGATGTGCATGGCCATTGCAGGGAATAATGAGGAGTCTCTAGTGCTATACAGTGTGAGTTACAGACAGGGTTCATAGCCATACTGTGTTCAGATACAATACATATATACTGTGGAATGTGACACACGTCACTGAGATGTATACACACTAAACCATGATGTGGAAGTTGTGACATAGGTCACTGATGGGTATACGGATGACACCTCTGCACATCTGCAATCATATTGCTGCAGCCTGGCAACTATGGGCAGACATGGCGAACACGTCATTACACCATGTCCCACATGACATCTGTGTACCACACACACTCACACACACACACACACACACACACACACACACACACATGAGGAGCTATTATGGCATTTATGTTCATCACCAGCAATGGGAATGTACTGTATCTGTGGCCTGATGTGGATACTGTACAGGTAACTGCTGTTATGTTGCAACACCCTCAAGATGTTCAACACATCCTATGTGGTGGATTGATGTTACGCCTACACAAGATGTGCACAGGCCTTTAGGATGTCTAGCGTTCCACATCTACATTATGACCATTATACAAAGGCCATGGCCGAACCATGTGTAGCCACTGTATGACAGGATGTACACACAAGCACAACACTTCTACTGTGTGTGTTGCTCCATGTCTCTGGCTATCCTCCATGATCATGTGTGTACATGTGTTGTCCAAATTATAGTGATGGGCTTCTATTTCACATGTCTATGTTGTCCCATATGACATATATGCTCCACTGACAACAGGGTTATGCAGATAAAGGGTGGTATGTGGGATATGTTTTCAGATTAGGTAGGCAGTGTAGCAGCCAGGCCAATAGATGTCATGGACATGTCAAGATAGCACATCACATTGTGTGACATTCATAGTAGGGCTATTATCCACACCAGTGAAACCTGTGTACTGGCCATACTCCAGCCCACTGTGTAGTACTGTTTGTATTCACCACATGTGTAGATCAGATCTGTTGTACTTTCCTAAGTGAACAGCACCTCCACCATTGTATGCACAGCTGTCAACACATCTGGCAATAATGTTTGTGAGGATTCATGCCAGTGAGATGATTCACATAGTTTGCAAATGTGGCACATGGATTGTCATTGTGATGCATTGCAAGTCCGACCTGTATATTGTGACAAGAACATACATTATGTGTACATGTTGTGAATGGCCACATGGCAGATAGATTTGTGCATTACGGTTCCTGATAAATAATAACACTCTCACCTGCAACGGGCTGCTGTCACCACAGAACACCAAAGGTACCTAAATAGGAGTAACATAGCAGTATGAGCATAATCCATGCCTGTATAAAGGCTACAGGGAGCAATGTGCATAACACATACACCAGTCCATTAGACTATATTATGGTGTATGCACATGTGTGCATACACAGAGTAGCAAACTATAGTATGCGGCATGTGTGTATACATGCCTTGCATATGATGTTACATTACATATTGTACAATGACACATGCAGCTATATGGAATATGTTATAGGTGCAGTACTGACTTACCAGGCAACTCCAGGCTCAGTGGTTGAGAGACACCCACCTCCACAATATCGGCTAAGGCTTGTGGATGTGATTCTGCAGGTGTCCCCAGGTTGGCCAATAACTCCTCGGTATGTGTGAGTGGGGGCTGGGTTGGTGGTCCACCACCTGCTGCATCTTGTTCCCTGGCGATTGCATTTGCACACTGTTTTGTCCATCTAATGAGGTCTGTACAGTGTCTGTGCACCTGCTGGTATGTGCGGTTGTGGCCACCCACATCATTAACCCTACTGGAAGTTCCAGCCACAGGGCATCACACTACTGTGCATCCTGTGGCACATGGCTGAACAGGATGACGTGATCATCGAGTAGGTATAGGATGAGGGCCTCATCCTCCAAGCGTGTAAAAGGGGGAAGCCTTGCATGCGGCATACCTGGAAGACATAATGATGGAGACAGGTCACAGTACCTCAGAGACATACAGAGCTACAGCTGAACATACATGTGTATCGCATTACTTCAGTTTAAATAGTTGTATTTGCAAACCTACATGACACTGACGTGTTTGTGTCACACACATGTGACACTCAATGTTGAGTGGATATTATCACAATATATGTGTGTGTGTGTCAGCTGATTACATTGCTCATACTCCATGTGGTTGCTGTCATGATGTGGGCATGTCTGTTTGCCTGTACTGGTGATCCTACCTATCAGCACATGGTTGGATGTGTCCACATTAATGCAGTCGACCTTGATGCAGTGTATATGTCACATATAAGGACTTCCACTGCCTTAACAGACATGACCTGTGACCCTGCAGACATGCTGACATAAGGTTTTACATGTACGTGTTCTGCCATATACATCTACATGGCACTGCACAGCGATTCAACATCCTGCTATGTATCACCTGTATTGCACATGTGATACACATGGGACACTGGCTAGCCAGATGATATTTGCAGGGATGGATATCAACTATGACATGTACAGTCAAAGTCAACTAGTGGGCTATATGCCATGGGCCATGTATGTATCTAGGATGAAAGGTTACCTGGCAGTAGCCAACAGGCAGGTCTGTGGGGCCAGGTGGAGCAGTGCCACATTACTGTTCCACAGGCTTAATGATACATATACCATGTGTTACCATGCGGTCATCACACTATGTCTGAGAGGGGAGCGATGTGCAGCTTTGATGGACAGGAATGCATAGTATGGCAGGACTATGTCAAGTGTATGGGACAAGGATCTGTCCAGCATGTAGTAGGTGGATGTCCATGAAGTATGTATTCGAGATCAGGATGAGTGCGTGTAGCATGTCTGACATCACTGGGTTGGACATGGATTTATTCAGGGTATGCATCATGCTACATAGTGGAGATGGGGAATGGGAAGGCTGGTGTAGGCCATCTGCACATGGCCAATACCCCTTAAAGGAAATATGTGATCTGATATGGGTCATATGAGTGATCTGTATGGCTGGACAATGATCTCTATATTCATGAATGACACCCTATTATTATTAGAGTTGCCACAGATGACTCCCTGACAGGTGTGGTGATGTAGCTATCACAGGAAAGACAACTGCCCAGCTGCATCCCTCACACACAAGTGTGCATTATGATGACCACTGCCTAGGTGGTAGGTCATGGGTACAGGGTTATTAACATAGGAGTGACAATGCGAGTCAGCTATTGCTCCTAGGTCATAGTCATTCTCATACTTCAATAGGCAGATGCCTTCTGTTTGTCTGTGAGGTATAGACTACAATGAGGGGGAATAGAATTCATTAACCCTGACATACTGTAGCTGCCACTGGTGTGATGATCACGTATTATTCAGACACCTTCTGTAGTGTTGTTTCTGCCAGCAGTCCTGTTGCTAAACACTCCTGTAACATAGAAATGTACATCTAGTATACCGAGTGTAGGTGGTACACAGTATGGGTGATGATGTCCTATGACCTGGCAAGGTTATGATATGCAGTGTGACATCAACTATACTGTCATCTACATCTGTACTGCTGACATCACTTAAGTGATCAAGGTTCATGGCCTTCCAGACCAGACTCAGCAGGGTAGTAGTGCAGTACTTCCCATTATCAGTGGTGTCTCCCCCTTTGTTGGGTTGTGATACCTGTTGGTGTGCACCATTCAGTGTGTACACAACCTGACATGGCGCTATGTTTTACATGATGTGTACGTGGAGAACATCTTGTTTTGCCATATGTGTATGATACAACCTGTGATGTGGGCAGGTCCCATGCAGACTGAGTGCAGATTGTACCTGCATAGTTGTGGGTACAGGAGCCCTGTGGTGTACATGGATATATGCTTGTGTACCTGTTGGGGGGAGGGGGACATGTATTTATATTATCCAAGACCCTATTTGGATTGCTTATTCATGCCAAGTACTTGTTCAGGACTTGTAAACAGTATGTAAGCTAATGATTACTATAGCACTCAATCTTCCACATCACCTACAGGTAAGGGTGAACAGGTTTTGTACATACTTTTCTCATTTGCGTAGAGTAATGTAGCTGTTGTACTCACTTTTTTCACTTATCTAGGTGAATGTAGTTCTATATTCAGGCATGTCCAAGAGTCAACTGCCAGTGTTCTCATCTGTCTACCTGATGAATCTGGACATCTTGAGGCAATGTACACATTGCCTCATGTACACAGACAAGCCTCTCCACCTACCACCCAACACTACAACCTGTGAAAGCTGCACTCATCTAGCCAAACTGGAGGTAAAGGTCTCTCCAACCAAGCCTGACCCTGACTGTCATGTGAAGAAGGTACACAGTCGCACAACACCACACTCATCACATAAGCCTCACTGTATCTACCCCATCATTAACTGGGAAAACTACTCGTGTGCCAACACATTAGCTCAACGGTTTCTGAAATTCATAAACACCAATACCCTGACTCAACATATCCACACACCCACCAGGGGCAACAATATCCTAGACCTAGTCATTACCAACATGAGTGACTGGTGCTCCACACGTGAAGCCAACTCCTCGTTGGTCCGATCAGACCATGTGCTGAACACCATTGATATCCACATCCCGCACCTACCCCCCATTTAGCGAACCACAGTATAATATGTCTACAAGGCCAACTACATGCTTTTTAAGGCAGACGTGATGGACGTCATGACACCCATGCAGATGGACAGTACTGTTACAACTGCTGAATCCTACACAAATGCACTCTATAAGCACTTACAGGAGTGCATGGCTTGTGCTATCCCAAACAGAACCAGGAAGCTATACTCATAATTAACTAACCCAATCTGGTGGTCCCCTGCCATAAACATATTGTACTGCAGGAGGAAGACACTGTTGCAAATGAGAGTACAATACCATGCATGGAGGAGATCCCTGGCCAGCCTCAGTAAGAAGGTGAGATCCCTTATACAATCCTCCAAAGCTAGCTACAAAAACTATAACGCAACTAATACCAACAACAACCACAGAGCCTCGATGTCAACAACCAGATCTGCTCTGAGTTACAGCACAAAGGCACGAACATTATAGAAACAATTGATATTGGCAACATCCTGGCAGATCCCTCTCAAAGCTGCACACTCTGAAGGCAATATCACAGCATCCATGGGACTGGACAACATCCCAGGCTGCGTTTTACATGAACTTCGGCTCATACTATCTCCTCACCTATGCACCATGTTCAATAATAGCCTTACATCAGGTATAGTCCCCCTGAATGGCACACAGCAACAGTTATCTCACTCCACAAAGATGGTGCCACAATGGATCATGGGACCTATTTCCCTATAGGCCTGACTAGCCTGGTCTGCAAGGCTATGGTGCACATCATGGATCACTGTCACAGAGACATTGGGTACCTCCCAACCTTTGACCCCTCCCTGTTTGGCACTGTTAAGGCCAGACCATGCCTCCTAAACCTGGTGGGCTTCTTAGAGACAGTTACCAAGGCATTAGATGAGGGTAAGGAGGTCCACACTGCCTACCTAGATCTCTCATAGGCTTTCAACACCATTCCTCCTTCTGGTATTATCAACATACCCATCCACCTGAACATTGACCCCTACATCATGTGATGGTTTGCAAAGTGGCTCACGGACAGAACACACACAGTAGGAGTTGCATACCCTAGGTCCAACTGTATACCAGTTACTACTGCCGTCCCCCAGGGCTCAGTCCTAGGACCCCTCATGTTTGGTATATACTTATCTGACGTACAGACAAGCACAGGAGGGCTTTGGCAGAAAAGGTTTGCAGACAACTGCAAACTAGGGGACATAATTGTTTCCCCAGCTGTTGCAGACACCCTCTGGAAGGGTCACACTGAGATGGATACCTGATGTTAATATCATGGCATCAAGCTGAATGCCTAAAGGTGCATAGTCATCCCCTTTGGATATAACTAATTACCCGCGGACTACCACATAGGTGCTAGTCCCCCTACATACAAGAAAGGTAATACGGGATCCAGAAACACCAGTAGATAGCAATCTCTCCTTCGATACCCATAATGACAAGGTGGTTAAAATATCCTTCTACATGGCCCCCCTAATCTCTAATGGGTTTGCATCTAGATCAGAGGGGCCATTGTGACTCTACACATGTCATATCAGACCCATTAAAGGATACAACACCCCATTTGGGATATACCTTACAAGACAACTGCAACAGCTTGGAAGACCACACCAGTACCACACCAAGAGGATTACTGACCTCAAACAGATGACCTATGGAGCCCAATGTACGAAACTCCAGCTGTACTCAGTTGCATACCACATACTCACAGGTTATCTCTGCTTGACATACAAGGCCCATGTCCAACCCTGTATTGCTGGATATGCTCCACCTAAACAGAAGCCCCTGAGAGCCACATGCTCTAGGGATATACACCTAACCACAACAATGAGTAGGACATGCTGAACAGATAGATTCCTGACCCGGACACTCCCTATGCTTTGGAACATGATTCCAATGTAAATCAGGCAGGGCCCCTCACGAGCACTCTTCAAGGGAAACCTTGACGTGTGGATGGGAGACAGACATGTACACGGGGATCACTGCAGTGGCTCTGCTGGACAGAGGGACAGGGAACTATTGGCTCTGCCATTCAGAGGCACAGGGAACCAACCTATGGGGGTGGCGAAAGACAACACATGCTAGCTAGGCTTACAGATACCCTTGGTAAGACAGCCTAGTACCTACCTTTGCACATATTACATGTCTTATGTGCATGGATAGTTAAATAGCTCTTCCATTTTACTTTGCTATCATGCTGATAAACTGTCGACTCATTAAAAGACATATGTATCCTGTTATTCTGTATTGTAAATGCCAATTGACATAACTAATGTTTGCCTACCATTACAGTAATGCTATGTAGCTTGTAATACATATCTGCCTACAATACTGTACATTACACAATTATTGGCACAATATCCCACAATGCAAAACATACTTGCACAGTGGCCCAACCTTCCACATGTTATTCTCTGTATTACACCCATACATATGGCTACAGTTACAATATATCAACATATACTATCCCCTGTTATAGCACATACTTGTTGGACCAACCCTGCCACTGACGTTGGCTGGTGAGGAGTATTTCTGTTCAAAGCCCTTATATAGCATCCCTTGTGGTATATGTGGTGTTTGCCTTGTGACCTACAGCAGTACAAACAAATACTACAAGTGTGACTATGCTCAACAATACATCACTACAAGATAACTATTTCCACTATATGGATTGCGTGCACTTTAAATACTACAGACTAGTACTACATACACAGACATACTGACTATTCTACATACCTTATTAGTAACCCAACGTATCGTTAACAGTTGATTCAATCCTTTTCGGTTTGTGTTTCAATGTTATTTGTAATGTTCCGCTGGTATATACGGATGGTTTGAATGTGTGATGACACATCCTTTTCTAGTTACATATCGGTAACATGTGGTATCCTGTCCACCAACTGCTGTTCCAATGTAGTTAACTGGATGCACATCAGCTGTGTAGCTACTCCATTAGCTGATACCATGGCAACAATGGTGTATAAGTGAGTACTCCTTTTAGGCATTGTTCGTTTGTCTTACTTTCGAGGGAGATGGCCTAGATGTGTTATTGCGATATATTTCAACAGCTATATGGAGACACACAAAGATATATTAGCTTCATGACTCCTGTGGACTGTGTGTAATGGCTAGATGATTTAGTTCTATATGTGAGTACAGCTGTTATATTTCGGAACAGTGCTACTTATACAGGGTTTGTTTGTATTTGATACTTCTGCAGATGTTTATGTCTGGCAAGGATGTTTGGCCAGCTCAAGGCCATATGGCTACGCATGAACTATTATGTGGTGTACAGTGTGCTCACCAGACATCCTTGATTTGGTGTACAAGTGTAGCATACTGTGCTGTTACTCACTAATTGTTAGCACATCCCGGTGTATGCAGAACCCTCTGAAACGGGATTAGTGCAAACAAACCCTATTACATCAGCAGTTGTTCCATTGTATAAAAGCCGCTATTTCACTTAGGACCATGTTAGTGTGTCTCTGACAAGGTATGTTAAGGCTTCTGCAGATGTCGTACAGTGTGTGAATAATTTGTGATGTTATTACAGTTTGTATTGTAATATGTTTGGGTGTGGGGGTGATGTTGGTGGGTGTGCTTAGCAAATGCAGGTGTGTAGGAACTGCTTTTATACATAATCGCTATGTGCATGAGGGTTCCTTCCCTATTTGAACACCTATCCTTTTGAGGACTAATGCAATGGTATTTGCAGGCTGATTCATTAAGGCACTATGTGGTTCCTGTATAGCATGCAGGTGATGTTAGTCCTTGAATCCCTTTGGTAATACATCTGAATGTAATAACATGTTGCTACATGACAGCTGTGTATTTCTGTCATAGGTATTTGCAGTCATCGTAGTTGTGTTGGTGACTGACCCTCTATGGCTAGGGTTGCCACCTTTCCATATGTCCATAGTGGGTCCTTTTCAAGACACACATCTGATTTTACAGGCTGACACAAACCCACAGTCAGTACAAGAGATAAAACTTTCTTTTCTTGCCTAATTATAAGCTTATTCTTGTAGCAGTTTAGTAGCTTATCCTGTTTCCTGTACCATGTAGATACAGAAATAACTATTGTATGCAACTATTACAATACATATGGGACATAATTATGTCCTACAATCCCAGGACATTTGCCACGTTTAATATATTTGGTCAGGACACAACCGCCCAAAGAGGGAGTGTTCCTTGCAAAGTGAACAGGTGGCAACACTATCATTGGCTCATGTCCATAGCACATATTTGTAATGGTGTATAGGCATATACTCTCCATATCCTTTGTTCATAAAAGTTGGTAGTGGCGGAATGTGTGATTGCTATGGTCTATGTTAAACACATATGTGAACACTTCAACCGCTGTATACAGGAGACCTACACTTACACACACCTCAGCCTTAAAAAACACACGTACACACAGTAACCTACCCAAACCGCAACACAAGAAGCACTGACTAACTGTCCATTAACATCGTGAGATTACACCTCGTGCATCTGGTGTTTTGGTACTGTGTTCTTTCGGACCTTAAGCCTTGGGATTACATGCATCGGTATGTAAAGCAGTCGATATGTGGTAGGTATCCCATTTATATGTACCTACATGATTATGTAGATGTTGTTAACCTAGCTATATATCTACATATATATGTATATCCCCATATATCGACATCTCTCTCTCTCTCTCTCCCTCTCTCTCTATATATGATGATGTGTGTATATATATCTATATCTATCTATCTATATATATAATATAATATATATATATATATATATATATATATATATATATATATATATATATATATATATATATATATAAAACATACACATTTCATTGTGCACATGCCAGTTTGCCCTATTTCAACACATTCCTACCTTTTGTGTTTTATCCTGTCAGTATATACGACCGCCATTGGTATATCTCAGATAGCTTAGTGGTATGTTATTTTGATGAATGTGTACATGGTTGCGTGTTCTAATCCTGGTAGTGATATCTTACCTCTCAGAGCAGGCACTGGTAGTGCAAGGGTGAAAAACACACATTTCAGCGGTTGTGTGTTCCACATGTTTATTATTCTGTGGAGAACTACCTATATATGCAAGCTGTGTTTAAGGTATATTATGTAACGTGTACACGTTTGTGAAGATTTCTGTCAGGAATACTACTCCCCATTATTTGGAAACACATCCCTGATTACATTATACAAAACCCCTCACTAACACTCCAGGGAATCCTTGCAGAGTGGGTGGTGAACAGTAGCTACACCCCAGGGATCCCGCAAGTGGCTCTGCTCCACAGAGGGACAGTTAGTTGATCGATGGGGTGGTGACAGCAGACACGTTTTGCCTATGCTTATGAGTGGCCTCAGCGGTTGGGCATGTACCTACCTATGTATCTATGAACCTGTACATACAGTATGGACACATGCTGATAGCTTAATATACTGTTCAGGTATTGACTTACATTGTGCCAATGGTGGTTGTGTGTACAATAGTTGAGGGCTACCTATGTCAGATGCACACAGTAGACCACCTATACATGACAATTTACAGGTGGTCGTGTGTGTGTGCCATCCATGTTTGCTGGGTGTGCAGGTGGAGAAGGGTGTCAGTCCATGAGTGCCTACACTGTCAGTATGTGTGCTATACGTTCCCTCTTTGCCAAGGCATGGGCATACTGGGCACACCTCCATCTGCCTACTGGGGCTAGCACAGGGTGTTTGTGGTCTGAGCCCCCCTGTGGCTGTGGGTCCCTTGGCAATGGTGGTGGGCTGTGAAGGCCTTCACCATTCTGTCCCTGCTGCAGCTGTTTCCACAGGATCATATTGTGTAGCATGGCACATACTATGAAGATGTGGGCACACGTTCCTGGAGAGTACTGCAAGACTCCACCAGATATGTCCAAGCAACAGAACCATGATTTCAGCATCCCAAACATGCACTCTATGATGATTCTGGTTTCTGATTGTGCCTCATTATGGTGTTCTTGCGTGGCTGTGTGTGCATTTTTTATGGGTGTCATCATCCACGGTTCCAGTGCATAGCCAGCATCCCCACCAGGTGGCCATATGGGATGTCCCCCCTGGCAAATACCTGATACAGCTGTGTGGCATGCCAGATGTGGGAGTCATGATAGCTTCAAGGACTGCCAGCCACACATCCATGATAATGCCCTGGGCATTGCACACGGCCTGACAGTTGATGGAGAGGAATCCCTTGCGGTTTATGTAGCACCTACCCTGCTCACCGGGTGGTGACTTGATGTGTATGTGCGTGCAGTCTATTGCACCCAGTACCTTTGGGTAGTCCGCCACATGGTGGAAGAGATGCATATTGCTGGCCAACTCCTCCTGCATTTGGGGGAAGTGTCTGTGCTCATTGGCATGTGGTAACATGGCATCCAGGAACTGGTGGAGTACCCTGGATGCTGATGCCTGTGAGATCCCCATGATATCCCCAGTTGGCCTTTGGAAGGTACCTGTGGCTAGTATTCTCAAGCTTACATATACCTTCATGTCCACTGGGATGGGTTCCCCTCTGTTAATTCTGGCTCTGAGGCATGGCCGGCACAGCTCAACAAGTTGCTGTATGATGTCCCTGTCCACCCTGTAACGCTCTACTATCTCCAGATCATGTAGCCCTTGGTAGGTTACCCTGGGTCTGAACACTTGTCTCCTCTTCCAGTGCCTGAGATGGTTGTCAGCATCATCCTCCACACCACCGTCAGTCTCCACCATGTGCTGGTAAATCAAAGCTATGGCAGCCCCTAACATATACATATTAAAAGTTCCCCGTCTGTATATACCAATGGTGCAGAGTGTCTGGGAATACACAAGTGTGTGTGTGGGGCTTTCACACCTTATACCATTGTGCAATGGATGATGCTGGTATAATTGGGTGTGTTTGTGCTATTCCAGCTGCAGGGTATCTTAATTGTTGGTTTTACAGCAGGTACTGCTATTGTGGAGCCTTTGGTATTGACTTACGCTTGTCTGCCGTGATTCATCTATTGCCCTTTACTTCTATTTTCAACCCAATTCACCTCCCATTGTCAGGCATACATCCAGCTGCCACCTTTCTTGTTTTGTGCTTCCACAATCCAGGATTGTTTTGGGAAATGTGTTATGTAGCTGATCTACAGCAAGTTTGCTTTGTTCTGCTGTGACAGTTCTCTTTTCTTTGCTGTACGGCACCTCCCCTTTCCTGTTCTGCAGGTAGCTGCTAGCAGCCTTGTTAGCTGTTGTCTATGGCCCACTGTAAATTTCTAGGTGTTAATTACTCATTTGTACTCCAATTACCATGCTGCAGCATTTCCTTATTGTCTTCCCATATCCTTCCTGTTTCAGCTGTGGTGCGCACCACGCACATCCGTTTACCGGGTTTCGTGTACTTTTTCACCCACATTCACATGAACTTTCAGTTACCTTGTGTGCTCTCAGCTAAGCAAAGCTATGGCTACTTCCACACCCCTATCCTGTGGCTTTGCTTAGCAACACCCATCTTGCTTTTTCTGCTACTTGTTCTCTAAAGTATTATAAAGATTAGCAATGATCCAATGTGCTTACAGATACTGTGGCGCACCCCTGTCTTGATGTCATGTTTGCCTCCAGGCCACTCCTCGATGTTGTAACGCTACACTGTGTGGTACATCCTTACGCCAGCGGGACGTTTGCGATTCAGTATTACTTGACTCATTTGCATGGTATTGACTGCTAATTCCTAGTTACCGCACGGAACACTGTCACAGACCCTTAGCAACCCTTGTGCCATGGTTGTGGTGTAGCATGCATGCCATTGACTATTATGGGGATATCATGAATTCTGTTACATTACAGTTTTATGACATCTAAATATATTTTCATTATGATCCCGTTTGCACACCGATGCACTGCGGTTTTACTTTGCGTTGGTGTGGCCATGAAATTAAATGTTAGTTTTTGTATATTGTGCGTGTTGTTTTATGCCATTGGCTATATATGTAGCCATTGTCACATATTAACATTATAACATGTAAGTTTGGTCCGCTTTCATGGTTCCGATTTTGTTTGACAACATGTAAACCTTTTTTTTGGTTTACATTTCTACATGCTTACGCTACGCCTGCACAACTTCATGAATTGCTATATACCTTCATTTGCATGCTACACTGCTGTGTATGGGGTAATTAGCATACATGCTCCAGGAGCTGCACAGCTCTGGTGTACGCTGGTAGTGCATGTGGAAACAGCTCTTACCTGAATCGCTCGACGGCCATATTTGGCGCTAAATCGCCGATGCTACTCAAACGCATGGCACAAGCTTAATGAATCCCGGGGAAGGTCTTTACTATGTGTCTGCAAGGTAAACACCTTAATCAAAATAAACTTTATTCAGCTGCTTTTACAGTATTTGTGTTTCCTCCTCCTACTCTATCACCTCATCTTGTTTTTTCTGCTACTTGTTCTCTAAAGTGTTCAATTGCATCTTCTCTGCTGCATTTATTACTGCTTGTTTTTAGCCTGTTTAAATTTTAAGTGTTATTCTAAGCCTCTTAGTTTTGGTTTAAGCACTTGGGCTTTAGGCCTACCCCTTAGCTCTCCCTGGCCTCTCTCCCTCAGATTCTGACAAATATGGACAGACAATTTCCTACGGTTTCTCCTGCCAGCCTGGTGTATATGGGCATCCTGAGGCAGTGTAGCAATTGCCTCAGGTACACAGACAACCATCTACTACTACCACCTAGGAACACAATTTGAGAGAGTTGCAATTACATAAAAGGCTACAGTCTATGCTGTCTCCTTCGCAAGCCAGTATATCTGGCACTGAGAAGGTTGCCAACACAATCACTACACTTCAAACACCAACCACAACTACAAAACATGCACCCACATATGTGGAGGTTCTCAACAAAAACAAACCCAAACAAAGGAGACCTCCGAGGCAAAACACATGCAAATTCCACAACCCTCCACATCACATACCATGCAAAGTCCACACACCAGTGTCTTGCAACCACTAAGGCCTAACCATAAACCCAACATATTAGTCATAAGAGACTCCATTGTGAGACACACAGATGTGCCTCTCACAAGGTTGGATAAAGAGAAAGTCACGGTTAGTTGTTTGTCAGGTGCCAGAATCTGCCATATCACACACAAACTCAAGTCTGTCAACAGCAGGTACTGTTATGATTCTGTCATAGTCCATGTTGGTGTGAACAACTTGAGACATACCTCCCTGAACTATATGAACAGACACATGATTGAGCTCACTGAATATGTGTCCCAGGCAGGTATGTCCCTAGCCTAAGGCAGCATTCTGCCATCACCCAGAATGATGCCTCAATACAAACAGAAAATTATTGACTTTAACAATTGCCTTAGTTTCTGGTGTAATTCCAGGGGAATCCAGTACCTGACAGCCTGGGTAGATATGATCGGCAGACCATGATGCTTTGTTAGAGATGGCCTGCATCTGTCTCACTTGGGGTTTAGGCTTCTGGCAAAGGCCCTTGCCTCCCCCAAAGTGCCTATTTTAGGAAAAATCATGAAGTTGATACTACCAACATAAACATTTCAACAAAAAGCAAATTAAAGGTATTGCTGCTAAAAGCTAGGAGTCTAAACATGAAACTGCACTCATTGCAAGCATTCTTAACCCTGGAAGATGCTGACATTTGTGCAGTCACAGAAACCTCATTCAAAGCTGCGGAGAGCACCCCAGCCTTACCTGGTTATTCATCCTATCATGCATTCAGACCCAAAAATGTGGGCAGCAAAGCCAAAGGAGGTGGAGTTTCAATATATATTAAAGACACACACACCTCCAGGCTGGTCAAACAGTATGATGCACAGGAGACATTCCAGGTGCAGTTAATCATTGACAAGACCCCTATTCAAATCATAGCTAGCTGCAGGCCCCCAAATTTGACTCAAGATGGCCACTCCACCTATCTGGACCTCTTCAAATCTATCAAGATTCAACCCTTTACCCTGATCCTGGGTGACTTTAATTACCCAACCATAGATTAGAAAAACTGCTTATGGTAGAACACAAATGCCCAGAGATTCCTTGATTTTGACAATGCAAATGTCTTGAAAGAGCTAATCAATACCTCCATAAGAGAAGAAAATATACTGGACTTGGTTTTAACCAACATGAGTAACCACTGCACCACCCCTACAATATCATCCTCCCTGGTAAGATCTGACCATAAAATGGTCACTTTCAAAGTCACCATCCCCCCTGACCCCCTTTAGCTAGGGTCAAACAAAAAAACTTCTCCAAAGCTGATTACATCCTCCTGAGGGATGGTACAAAGAGCTTCACAGCCCCCTCCCCCACTGTAGGACCTACAACAATGTCCAAATCTACACCAAAGTACTGTATGAACATTTTTATAGATGCATGGAATCAGAAATACCCAACAGGACAAAATCATCCTCCACAAGGAAGAGTAAACCTGTCTGGCGGACATCTGCAATAAATAAACTATATAACAAAAGGAAAAAAAAATACTGTCCAGGACCAAGAAGTAGCAGTTGTCCAATTGGAAGCAATCTCTTTTTAGCCTGAACAAGCAAATAAGAGCACTAGTGAAATCCTCTAAAGCCAACTTTGAGTCCAAATTGGCCACATCTACTAGAGACAATCATAAAACCTTCTTCTCATATGTCCACAGTCTCAAAGGAAGCACCCAGATCTATTTAGAGCTGGTGGTCAAGGATACCACATACACAAATGCTGTAGATATAGCCAATCTACTGGCTGACAGATTCAGTGAAAACTTCTTCCCTCTGTCCACTCAGTAAATCAGGACATCCCCAATACCTGCCCCCCACCCTTTATCTCTAGGGAACAGGTCATCACTGCCCTCTCAAAGGCAAAAAATACAGCCTCCACAGGAACCAATAACATCCCAGGCTGCATCCTACATGAACTCAGGTATGAACCTGCACCATTAGGCACCCTATTCAACCAATACCTGAGTACTAGCTTTGTCCCAGATGAGTGGAGGACAGCCACTGTCATCCCTTTACACAAAGGTGGAGTGTCCACTGATCTGGGAAATTATAGACCTATCAGCCTAACTAGCCTGATCTGCAAGGCCATGGAATGGATTATCATGGACTTCATTAACAGGGACATTGGCAACCTCCAAACACTCGAACCCACACAGTTTGGGGGAGGTCATGTTTGTTAAATCTGGTCAACTTCTTTGAGACAGTCACCAAAGCCATGGATGAGGGGAAGACGGTCCACACCGCCTACCTTAACCTGGCCAAAGCCTTCGATATTATTTCCCACTCGCACATAACAGATAAACTCTCTCAACTAGGCATCAAAGCATATGTAACCAGATGGGTAGCAAACTGGCTCACTGATAGAACCCACCTAATCAAAATAGGGGAAGTCACCTCAAGAAGTATTCCTGTAATGAGTGGCGTACCCCAGGGATCGGTCTTGGGTCTTTGTTATTCTGGATATACTCCTCTGAGGTACAGGCCAAAACCAATGGGCTATGGCTGACTAAGTTTGCAGATGACTGCAGGACGGGTGCAGTCATCAATTCCCCAAGTGATGTGGAGGTCCTCCAAGAGGGTCTCACCCAAACAAATGTCTGGTGCCAAAAACATGGCCTCAAGCTGAATGCCAAAAAATGCATCATCGTCCCTTTGGGGAGAGTGACATCCCCACATATTATCACATTAATAACAACATCCTAAGTACACAATCAGTAGTGAGGAATTTGGGCACCCAGATTGATAGCAACCTGACTTTCGACCACCATATTGCTTCCATTGTATGGAAAGCTTTCTACATGGCCAACTCATAAGTAAGGGTATCTCATTCTGGGACAAAGAGGTCATAACATCCCTGTATTCTTCCCTTATAAGGCCAATTATTGAGTAAAAAGCCCCCTTCGGCATGCACCTCGCAAAGCACATGCAGCAGCTGCAGAGACCACAGAGGTTCCTCACCAGGAGAATCCAGGGCCTCAAACACCTCCCCTACACAGGTAGGCTAAAAGCCCTGTCCCTCTACTCAGTTTCATACAGACACCTCAGAGGTGACCTCTGTCTGGCATACAAAGCAATCTCAGACCCCACCTTGATGGGACTGCTGCATATCTGCAAGTCAAGCTCCACTCGAGTAACCCATACACGCGACCTCAACCTGGTCTGTGGTATCAATAGGACTTGTTGGTGGGACAGATTTGTGTCACAAAGACTCTATCCATCTATGGACTAGACTCCCTCTCCACATCAAACAGAGCACCTCATTATCCGTCTCCACATCAAGCAGAGCACCTCATTATCCGTCTCCACATCAAGCAGAGCACCTCATTATCTGTCTCCACATCAAGCAGAGCACCTCATTATCCATCTCCACATCAAGCACAGCACCTCATTATCCATCTCCACATCAAGCAGAGCACCTCATTATCCCTCTCCACATCAAGCAGAGCACCTCATTATCCGTCTCCACATCAAGCAGAGCACCTCATTATCCATCTCCACATCAAGCAGAGCACCTCATTATCCATCTCCACATCAAGCAGAGCACCTCATTATCCCTCTCCACATCAAGCAGAGCACCTCATTATCCATCTCCACATCAAGCAGAGCACCTCATTATCCCTCTCCACATCAAGCAGAGCACCTCATTATCCGTCTCCACGTCAAGCAGAGCACCTCATTATCCATCTCCACGTCAAGCAGAGCACCTCATTATCCTTTTTTAAGCACAACCTGGATAACTGGATGGGAAACAGAAAATACACCCCTGGGATTCCACCTGTGTCCCTGCTGGACAGGGGCTTTGGATGCTGACTTGTATAAACATGGGCTAAACTCTTGGCTAGGCTTATAACGGCCTTAGAGCCAATAGCCTAGTAACCTTCTATGATCCTATGAGCCTATGATTATACCAACCACTGACTGCTAAAGTGGGATATGGGAATGGAAGACTCCTCCCATGTTAAATGTTTTCCATAACTGGAAGTTGATACAGCAGGTCTGTTAAGTTAGCTATACATACATGACATTGAAGCCATACACACATCTAGACAACAGAGTATTATCCACAAAATAGATAAATACTGGGCTAGCTGCCCTTTTGGGTAATTTTAAGCCAAACCAATTTCCCTTCAAGTTGAGAATCAAAACCTGTACTTTGTGTCTGTGAGTTAAACTCCTTAACCATTATGCCAACCTCTAACATCTAGAAAAATCCTTCAGAACATCACTTACATGGATGTAAATACATGATCACCTCAGCCGGCTCTTCATTTGGCTGAACTTACACCGCAACAGCACTGCCTCATCATCACGGTCATCATCTACTGAAAATACCTGTCACACCTTGCACAAATGCTACACTACATTACAGCAGACTGTACAACGTATAGAACCTCAACGCACTACACACAATGAACAAAATTAGAAGACTAAATCTGTCAAACTGCACACCTTTTCTTTACAATCTTTCTCCACATCAGCACCACGTGGAACCAAACCTTGCTCTGTTCAAAATATATGTCAAGGCACATCATACAAACTGGTTCCTCCAAATGCTTCAGCCGTTCTTAGATCAAAGAAATCCTTCAAATTCAAAACCCTTTTTGTGTATTTAGATCTGTTCTAATTTAATTTCTGGTAGCCTTTCATGACCAGATACACAAACCAGTGACAAAATCCCCTTTGAGTAAACTCACTATGTATATTTTACAAATATGTATATCCTCCCAAATGTTTATTTAATCCATTAGGACTACCTTATCTAACTTTCTGAGCCTAGTAAAATCCTGTCCCGTTTATCTACCTATAGTATAATAATAGCTAATCGTCTTGCACCATCTGCCATTGCTGACTTTGAATTATACCCTGTAGTATTGACTAGATTAGTTACCTTCCCATTTTCTGGGTGAGGGCATGTAAGAGGGCAGACTAATGACAGTAACCTTGTGACTTCTGATGCTATATGTTGTCTCTCAGGGTATTAAATCCTTTACCCCTTCTTTCCCTGGGGCCGCACCCTGTAAAAATATCCACATCCCTAGGTAAACAGTAATCGTATCTAGTTAACCAGCAGCTGCATCTGCGTATGAAGATAAATACATCTGCGATTTATAGATTTTCTGTCTGAGCTGTAGTTTTTTTTTTCATTCATCCTGGCACTTGATTTTGCTGTTACGTTTGATTATTAATATAGACCTATATGTCTGCCAGCAGCAGTGGTAGCTTTTTATGAAAATGCTCATATTACTAATGATTGTAGCTTCATGAATTAGCTTGCAGCAGAAATGGGTCATTTTCTTAATTGGCCTAATTACCTGACTAATAAATAAATAAAAATAATGAAAGACTTTTTCATTGAAAATACTGATCATTGTACCTTGTTCTAAGGTTTCACACAGCTGCCTTCTCACACCTTAACAGAAGTGCAAATCCTGACACTTTGAAAAGTAGAACAGAAAAACGACGACTTCTGGAACTTATTACACATACTAAAGACAGATAAAGGGTTAAAAGAGCTAATGAAATTCTCAAAGAAAAATAGTATGTCTGCAATTATATCAGCATATACTTATTTTTGCCTATTATAAAAATATTTCCAATGGTTTTAATTTTTTTCAGTCTTTTTTTTTCTCAAATTGTAGTTGTTAAGATTCATTTCACTTTTGTGCCAGCATATTAACTTAATTCATTAATGCTTTTTCAAAGGTGCTAAGGATTTAATTAAAGGCATTAGCAAAAGTGTCACTTTGTACCACATCGTCGCCACAGTGATATACCATAATAGCCTAATCTAGACATGGCACGCTTCATCACTACCTTTTACTTTTAAAACCTTTACTTTTTGAGCCACAAACACAATAATTGCTTGTTATTATATCTATCATTTCTATTAGTCCCTCTCATAATTCTTTGTACGGTATGAAGAACTGCTTGCATACAGAAATGAATAACTGAGATAACATTTTGATATAGTTGGAGTGATGTCCTAACCCGTGTTATGTCAGGTACGTCTGTGACAATGGCAGTACATATTGCATTATGCGCAGGTGGCAGCCTGGGTACAAAAGTGCATGAACTGAGTAATGATGGTGCACAGACTATAACGTGCTTTTCCTCTCTTAATGGATATACTCCTGCAGCATGCAGAGTGCACAGACTGTTTTAAAGCACTTTAAAAATTGTCTAGGCACAATGGAATGCATTTTTTTTTTCACTATATATGGTCTCATGCTTCGGAGTTGTGTATTGAGGATCTAATAAAGAATTCCACTGTTGTGCATACAACAGTATATACAGTCTTTGTTACTGTGAGTTATGAGTTCAGTTCCAGGCTTGTCCATGGTAACAGCATTGTATTTTCATGGAGTACATACTATGTAAACCTATGTTTTAGTGACTGAATAAATACAGAAGGGTGAAGATGGAACTTTCGAATATGGTTTATTGGCCAGGTTTGCAGCGGTCTGCAGATCGTTTGCCTAGAAGCGTATAAGCCTACAGAAAACATCTGATATTACTTTACTCTTATGGCCATTCACAGTATCATGTTGCAGTAGGAAAGGGTCATATTAAGAGATGTCCATCGTGGGTTATTTATTCATGCCATCTATACACAAAGTGAAGTAAAACAAGGCCTATTTCTTTACCCATGAAAGACTAGACATCAAAGCACATCACAACAGAGCAATCTTCTTGACATACTCTGTTTACTACTCTCAATCTTCAGGATGGCTCAGTCTTGCCAGTAATTTTACCCTTCTGCCAACGTCTTTACCACTCTGCCTTTCCCTGTTTAAATAGCATACAACACATAATGAAAATACCTGAAATAATGCAGTCTGTAACTTTTTTTTTACATTTCCAGCATGGTTTTAAAGTTTATTAAACCTAAAAATAGTGCATGTGGTTCATCTGTACCCTTACATACAAATCCATATTTCCATATTTTGCCTTAGCTAATGTAGCCACTGAGAATTTCCAGCATCCAAAAAATGATGCTGAAGGTATTCCAGTCATGCACTTCAAAGATCTTAGATAAGTTCCTTGAGGTGTTGATTCAGCCTGTGCAAGAGCATATTTCCTTTTCTAGGTGACCACAGGAGAGAGCCACCACCATGTATGGCTTCTGTGGCATTGTCCTCCTGCCTTTAGTCCAGGTTACTATTGGCTGCACACATGTTGCATTATGGCACCAGTTAGGCCCAACAGAGATGTGTATGTCAACAGTAAGGGTTAACAATCCTTCAAATTCTAGTGGTCTGCATTGCAAAAGGCTTCATAACTAATCCATTTGTTTGTTACACTGGCAGTATGTAAGATTCTAACATGTCACACATGTCTGAATTCCACTGCTGTTTCCAGAATGGAGATTTTTGAGAAATGCATCAGCTATAACTTCAAAAGATGTCTCAGTTGTCTGTGGTAACAAACATGTGAGAGCCTCCACATTTCTCAATGAAAATTCCATCCCTTTCTTAGGTTCATAAAACACCTAGATCTACTTATACTGAAGCTCTAGAAGGTTACTTACTTAAACCATGAAGGCTTCCTAAATGTAGTCCAAGAAACAAGTACCTTCAGCAATCTCGCAAACATTCAACTAAGACAGCATCTATTATGAAACATGCATCTAAGACTCACTGTGTTTCAACTCAAAAGTCCATTTGGCAAACCTCAACACCAGCGACATCTTAATCATAGGTGACTCCAAATGGAGACACACTGATGCACCCCTCACCAGGCTGTACAAGGACAGGGTCACTGTCAGTTGCCTGTCAGGAAAGAGCATTCACCACATCATACATGCACTCAAGCCATTGTACCACACTATGATATATTTCACAGTAATGTAGATGTGGGAGTAAATGACTTGAGATGTACATCCCTGGATAATATGAGGAGAGAGATGATGGAGCTCACGGATATGTCAGCGGCAATAATGAAACTAGCCTTGAGCAGCATTTTACCATCACTGAGAATAATTCCACAAAAAAAAAAAAAAAAAAGAGTTTATGGATTTCGACAATTGGCTTAGAGTCTGGTATCATTCAAAGGGGCTTTAACATATCACTCTGAGAGGAGATTGCTGGAAGGCCAAACTGCTTTACCAGAGATGACCAGCACCTATCTCCCCAAGATTTTATATAGTGGCCAAAATCTTGTTCACCACATAGTGCTTTGTTCCGGTCTATATCACGTTGTTGAACATCATATGGTCAACACCATATAATCAAACTTTAAAAGTTCGAACATTTCAACGGAGATATCCATACATTGCGGAATGAGAAGATTTTCCTTTTCTGCACTCTAGTGCGATTTCGGAGTTGGTATACTTAAATAGCAGGGTGTGTGGGATGCAGGGGGGCTTACCCCCTGCTTAAACCATTCAGGTAGGTTTTTTTCTTTGTCTTATTTTTTTTTAATTACATTTTCGAACTTTTAAAAGTTCAATCATATGGTGTCTACCACATGATGTTTGAACTTTTAAAAGTTTGATTATGTAATATAGACACCTTTTTTCAGGCAATGTTAGTCTCCAAAACCATCCAGCATAACAAAACAAAATATGGATAACAAAAAAGTTTTGCTATTCAAAGCTAGGAGCCTCAACAGAACACTGTACACCCTACCAGTACTCCTTAACCTGGAATGCATCAATATGTATATTATTACAGAGACCTGGTTCAAGTCCTTAGAGAACACTCCATCAGTGCAAGTCTTAATTGTTAACCACACATTCAGTTACATCACACGAGACAAGGGCACAGAAGGTGAGACTGTCTCTATAGTCATTAAACAAAGTGACATCTGCAGACTCGTTAGAGAGGATAATGACCTAGAAATCTTCCACATCCAACATACCATTAATAAAGCCCCATACCACAACAGAGCCAACTATATAATCACATCTATGTTCAGTCTATGTCCACTCTGGTCCATACAACCTAGCCTTCCATGCATCAAGCCAAGCACCATTCTCATAGGGGACTTCATACATACATATATTTATATTAGGCTAATGATGACAAGGGCCCTTATTAGCCTAGTTATACAACCCAAATGTGACCCACAAATTTGATTTATATTGGTGGTGATTTACAGACTGCTTCTGTCCATCAGAGGCATAGGTGCCAGACCAGGGGTGAATTTCTGTTTACCCAGCCATTGGTCCAAGTTGCACTTAAATAGGGATAGGGCGGAACTCTGCTTCAAATGGATAGGGAGCCTGCTCCAATGGGAATTCTCTGAGAAACATATCTGTCTCGCCAACATGTTCTATTTATGTCTTTTAATTTAGTAGTTCCGATGCTGTTTGTTTTGCAGACGTGCTAAAGGATCATCAACACAGGGTCCAGGGATGCCCTGTGTGCCAGACAAAGGTCACCTCTCTGAAGTCTGTATGATACTGAGTAAACAGACACAGCATTGAGGCAATCAGCATAGGGCATTGTGTTTACTCCTTCTGTTCGTTTTGTAAGGAACCTTTGTGGGCATTCCAGTCTATGATCTGGAGACTTAAACATACCCTAACATGTATGACAACAGATTTCTTGACTTTTTTAATACAAATTCTCTGGACCAACCAGTCCAATCTCAAATGGGGATGAAAAAATCCTGGACTTGCTCTTTACTAATATGGGACAGGTGTGGTCCCTACCAGTTTTAACTCCCTGCCTCCTTACTCAAATCTGACAACAAATCAATCACATTCAGAAGATCCTTCCAATAGCTCAGTGTTCAGAGATTGTGTTATGGCTAATCTACTAAAAATGAGAGACAATCTGAATAAATTCAATATCCCCTTCCAACCTAATAATCTCATTGCATATACTGAATCGTTTACTCCCAACACTCCAAAAACAATCATGTTAAACTTAGCAGGGAATGCCTATCTCTGATCAAATCAACCAAAGCTAGGTATTAGGTAAGAATAGCCACCTAGGCTAAACACAACCATAAAGAAACCTCAAAAACAATGTCTAGAAAATTAAAAAACAATTTCCAGTGCTGCACAGAGCTAATAGAACTTGATACCACCTGCTAAGATCCAGATGACATGGCCATTCTACTAGCAGGTAAATTTAGCTCAAACTTCACCTCCCTCTCTCCAGGAAAATTCCCAGATCACATAACCAGATCTACACCACCCTACAAATCTCCCAGGAGCATGTCCTTGAGGCACTACCCAAGAATAAAAATACTGCTTCTAATGAGGCCAGATAACATACTAGGATGTCCACTGGCTAGTCTGAAACAGGACCTGTTAACCCCCCCATGCAGAATTTATTCATATCAGCCTCCAAACAGGATATGTGCCCAGTGAATGGACGATAGCACGAGTCATACTGCTGCACTAGCGTAGAGCAGCAACTGACCCAGGTAACTATAGACCTATATGTCTGATGACCGATAATTGAGAATTGGGTCCCTTTTGACATTTTTCTGACCACACACTTTGACACAACTAGAATGCTCACCAAGAAAACCAAAGGCGTAAATGGTAAGTACTAGACTGACCATCTCAAAGCTTTGTCTCTATTCTCAGTATCATACAGGTTGCTGAGGGGTAACCTCTGCCTCACATACAGAGCCTCAACAGATTCCATCCTCTCTGACCTACTGCAAATCCACATGTCCAGTGGTGGTATAAACACCTGCTCAACAGGTCTTAGTCTCATCTGCAAAAAAAATCTAACAAGGTGGGGGGATAGACAAGTATCCCAGAGGACACCACTTCTTTGGAATCATCTTCCCCTATAGGTATAACAAAGTACTTCTGTTACTCTACTCAAATGTAATCTTGATGAATGAATGGGAAAAAACAAATTCATCCTTGGAGTAGCACCCTTGTCTCTTATGGAAAGGGGTTACTATATAAATGTTCTGCCTGCTCTGGGTTATTCATATTTAAATTGCAAGGCTTCAAAAGATCCTCAAGGATCAATAGCCAAGGAAGAAACTATAAAACTAAAAATCTTGTAAGAACCTGAACTGGAATACCTTATTAATGTCTAAATGTGTCTGTTCAACTCATGTGCGGAACCCCCAACCAAAAAAATATGTCATCGCAAGTGATGCAGAATTCTCTCTTGAGCTGCAATTGATGACACCAGTGTGGCATCCACAGTCTCTGGCAGAATACCTTTATGAGGATGCCCATGGTCAGTCCAGTGACGTAGTTAAGCATAATTTATGATATCAAGCGTTTGATGTAATTTTCTAAATAAGAAGGTCTGGACATGTGAGTAGTAATTCTTCGGTGAAACTACAGAGCACTCATGCTCTTTCCATGAAGAAGGATTTCATAACCATCTAATGTCTTCTTTTGGGGAAATAAGAGCATATACTGTTTACTCATAAAACATCTAGACAGGGTGCTATCAACTAAGACTGAATATTTCAGAGAATGTTTGTTTTCCTTCTCAATGACACAGACTCCCCAACTACAACTTCTACAGGTGTGTCAGGTGTCTGTGGTAAGAAACATGTGAGAATCTCCACATTACTCGGTGGAGTTTCCATCCCTTTCCTAGGTACAGACATGGTACAGTGTATATGATTGCAGATTTTATTTGATTTGCCTGCATCCACAAAGCTGAGCATCATTCCTGACCCTTTTGTAAGACAGAGCCCCAAAAACTCTAAATTAATCCTGGATCCATTTAAGTTCTTAACTGTAGTTCCACACATAAGGTTTATCTTCACGCACAAAACTTTTCAATTGTGTATCTTTAGTAAAAATATGTTTCTGAGCCCATCATTATCAGGTCTGAAGTTTTGTCCTCTTATTTTATATTACTTTGTTCAGTTCCGTAATGTATTAAGTGCTTAGATAATTAAATGCTGCAATACCTACAACTTTTAATTTGAACTTAAACTTTGAGAGAACCCTGCGTCTACTAGTCCTCAAAAAACTTTCTCTAAATTCAGCAAATATTCTTACTGCAGATCCAATAACTAAGATATCACACAGCTAAGTTGCAATTTGTGACTTTCCTTTTAAAAAGCTGTGTATAGTCATCTAGAAATGATTGGATACAGATATAACTACAAATCATAAACAACTGTACGTAAGCACTGCTTTGTGAGTATTTATAGTCAAATGTTTCTTAGATTGTTCATCACAAACTATTTGCAGATATACATGGCTCATACCAGCTTGTTAAAACATCTGATCCCCTGCCAAGAGTGCAAAGCAGTTTTCCACTTAAGGTATAGAATGAATGATTAACATTTTTCATTTGTAATCTGCAAACTATAACAGTTCACTCAGGTTTCAGTATGCTGATGCAGTATAAGTGTGATGGGAGCATATTATTCCCAATATTTTACAAGACAGTATTTTTCAACAATCTGAGAACTGTCTGCAAAGGACATGTTTGCCCTGCATTCTCTGGGTGGACTTCCTGTATGCAAGACCTGCTAGAACATGCGAACAAAGCTTCAGCTGCCAATCAAAAAGACTTGTAATACAAGCTTTCCCTTCCTGTTCTCACACACTGTTACAGCCACTGCAGTCTATCCTACCTGTAAATCCTGTGTAGTTTTTGTTTGCTAGGCTATGCTAAAGCAATATTTAAAGCTTTTTTCAGTTTTGGGCTATTTTCTTACTGCAGTACTCCTGCATGTGGTTATCATTTAGTCCATCCAAATAGTGTCCTCTCAACATTTGGTATAATGCCTCTCTGTAGTTACACCCCTCATCCAATTTTCAGAACTTAACCACATATTCATTCACAGATTTAGTAAGTTTTCTTGTATGACAAAGTTGATTATGTATACTAATCCACGTGTAGGCGGAAAATTATTAAAAAAAATTACCATTGCCTGTATTTTGTCACTGTGTTTCTTATAACTCATATTTCTTGTTAGAACTTGGATTGCTTTGCAGATGCAATGGTACTTAAAACACCGACTCTTTACCTGCTTCCATTCTCACACTCAGTGTCAAGAACAAAGTGTCCCAGTACTGTACATGAATTCTCCACAATCTAGCAACAGAGCGGTACACAGAAGATGACTATCTTTTGTGGGGTAAAGATGTAGGTAGTTTTCTAACATATGACTTATATACCCCTGCAGCTATTTACCTTTAGTTTACTGGAAACTAATATTCTGTCCACTTTGAACATTAAGCTTTGGATACAACTTATTTCTCTCTTGAAAGACAAAAGAGTAAGACTACATATTTGTCTTACTCATGATTTTTTGTTTAGGCCTTCAGTGCATCGAAAATGCACCTGATAGCATATTGAACCCTGCAGCTATTACAATGCTGTGTTGAGGAGTTGGAGCGTTGAAAAGATACGGGGAAAAACCAAAGTATGAAAAAAAGAAAACATGATTTGTGTGGGGGTTACAGGAGGAACCAATGTATAATAGGAGGCATACACCATGGAGTCCTTTAGCTAGGTCACCATTTCACCTAAGGCTGATCCTTTTGATTGCAGTGTGACATCTGAGGCATATATATCTAGTAAAGCGACTGGAATGAGTGAGTACTAAGGTAATATGTTGATGAAAAGGATTGAACCCAGATATTATTTGATCACAGTTATATGGTCATTGACCTGTACTAATATAGCCCCACCCCATTCCAGTTAGCCCCACCCCATTCCAGTTAGCCCCACCCCATTCCAGTTAGCCCCACTCCTTCAGTTGCTTCCAGCACTACCCCTTGCTTTTAACCACCAGCCATCACTGCTTTCCACTGACACAGTTTAGGGTACTGTTCTTTAATGCCAAGTTGATAGCAACAAGTTTGCAGCCATAGCTAGACTGGGGCAAAGTGGAGTGGCTACTGCACCAGATGCAAGCTGTCAAGTGACATGATTGTCAGTTGCTGATAGATCAAAAGTGCTGGTATTTATTTAAGAAGCTTCTTAAATGAATGCATTTAGCAGATTATGTTGGAAACCGAAGCAATAACCCTGCAGTCAACAGTCTGGGAAGCTTTGTCAGTTATTCAGCACCTTGTAGTAGAGAATGTTAGTAGATGGGTAGCCATCTCTTTTGAGCATATCTTAGGGGTTAGAGTAAATTGCAGACTTTTCCTTTATTCATCGGTTATCTACCAGGTAACTTGAAGATGCTTCTGCAAAATCATTAATTTCCTTGTCAAAACTGTTAATGTATTTGAACTAACTTTAGCAGTCTTAAACCGTGCCTGAATTCATCATAGCTGATTAATGCTCACACAGGTTAACTTTGAAGTGATGTGTATACATGCCACAACTGTCCAATATCAGACTCCATACAATTCTTCAATTACTTACAGTAAAATATAGGTGAAGATTGTGACAAGGATGCATGACCTGCAAAGAGTTCTTAACAATGTGCTAGCACTAAAGAAGTAGCTGGTAGCTGTTGTGAGGTCAAGCTATTTCTTATACAAAGCTGTCTTCTGTATGTGGATGTATTATTTTATAGGAATGAGTGATCTGTAATATTTTTTCTTTCAGTAATTACAACACCAAGTGATTTTAACTAGATCCCATAGATTATTCCATTATCAGATCTAGAAACACAGTCTGGTTTCCTTTTGCCTAAATTGCTGCAATTTTCTTTACTTTGGGCTCTCTGGTACCAAATCTAACATGCTTAAGTGGGCACAACATTTCGAGTGCGAGGTTTTCAACAGATCCCCATTACTCTCATTCTGATATCCATGGGCTGAATGATCCATATTGATCTCTGTGGTGGCAGGGTCAGCATTTAAGTCTATACTCTTGCCTTTCGTGACTAAGCAGCCTGGATTCTGCATTCCCAACAGGGTTTTTATTGCCCTATACTCTGAGGTGCATCTTTGCCTGTTTGGTGCCAGACCTGTGGAAACTACTTCCGTTACAAGATTAGAAACATGATCACGAGGCCTCTTTTATTATGTCTCTAAAACTGCATCTTTTTGGTGTTTATCTTAAACTTAGCTGAGAGTTTATTTAACTTTAATACTTTATGATTTGTTACTGTATATTTGTAATACTCTGTGAATTTATTGCATTTTCAATTATTTATCTATGTATTGAACTGTTATGCCGCTGACTTTTATTGTTTTAATATTGTAATATACTTATACTAAGGCAGTTAAGTAAACAAAGATTAAATATTCTTTTCTTCTCTTCTAAGTGAACATTCCTCGTATATTAGTCGTCATGTGAAAGCTGATCAATTCCAGTTATCATTTTCATAACCCCTCTGTACTTTCCCCAGCAGTTTTCCTTTGTTTTATCCAAAATAGCCTACAAAGAGAAATAGAGTATTACTAGTGAGGTCTCACTAAAGTCCTGAATGTTGGAGAGAACAGAGTATTACTGGTGAGGTCTCACTAAAGTCATGAATGTTGTAGAGAACAGAGTATTACTAGTGAGGTCTCACTAAAGTCATGAATGTTGGAGAGAACAGAGTATTACTGGTGAGGTCTCACTAAAGTCCTGAATGTTGGAGAGAACAGAGTATTACTAGTGAGGTCTCACTAAAGTCATGAATGTTGGAGAGAACAGAGTATTACTAGTGAGGTCTCACTAAAGTCCTGAATGTTGTAGAGAACAGAGTATTACTAGTGAGGTCTCACTAAAGTCCTGAATGTTGGAGAGAACAGAGTATTACTGGTGAGGTGTCACTAAAGACGTGAATGTTGGAGAGAACAGAGTATTACTGGTGAGGTCTCACTAAAGTCCTGAATGTTGGAGAGAACAGAGTATTACTAGTGAGGTCTCACTAAAGTCATGAATGTTGGAGAGAACAGAGTATTACTGGTGAGGTCTCCCTAAAGTCCTGAATGTTAGAGAGAACAGAGTATTACTAGTGAGGTCTCACTAAAGTCCTGAATGTTGGAATTATACCTTCTGCGTTACTAAATTCCATTTCTCAATCCATGCATCACAATATTTCTTGGCCTTTGCAATGACCATCTCACATTTCTAATAGAGTTTCATTTTATCTGTAATATTGAACCACATGTCCTTTTCCTCTTCAATGGTTCTTAAACCTTCTCCTCTATACTGTACTTTATTTTAGGAGTGCTGTCACCAATGTGTGGGCTGTTGTAGATACCCAGACTGCAATTCAACTATAGCTTCAGTTAATTAAGTATAGTGTTTTCGGCATAAAGAACAAGAGTGCAGAATGGCACAGAATGGTCTGTGACAACCCTAGAAAGCCTGACATTTAATCTCACTAGAATGGCATCTCCCACTTGTCTATAAACTCCCTTTTGATTCAGGCCAACTTCCACTACTTCTATATGCTGGTCATATGGTCATCTCTAGGTCTGACCCCTCTCCAAAATCCATTGAAACAGCTTCAAAAAGACCTACTTTAACTGCACATTTTGCTCACATCCAAAACATTTTTACTCACCCTTGAAAAAAAATCCAAGTCTATGCTGTTTGGCACCTCAAAAAAAAAAAACAAAAAAAGACTAGCCATTTCTTCACATCACATGTTGTAACAATAATACCATTAAATCTACTACTTCCTTTCGATATCTGGGTGTACGGCTAGATCAGTCTCTCAACTTTCAAGAGCTCATTGAGGAGCTATGAACAAAGATCAACTACCTACTTTTCTGTTCTAACAATATCTCTCTATTCCTTTCTGCTCCTACTAGAACAGCTATAGGCTAGGGTATCCTTCTCATGAAACTTGAAGATGGTCTCCTTTTGTTTGCCTCTGCCTCTGATGAAAACGTAACCACTCTTCAAACCCTCTCAAATAAAATCTGCCAATTCATATCAATTTCCCCTCAAAAGGAACATCATTGCATCACCGTTTCTAAGGCTAAGTGGCTGCCAGTGCTAGCCAGAGATGACCTTCTTCTTGGCTCCAGTCTTTTCAAAGTACTTCATCAAGACTACCTCCCTTCTCTCTCACCTCAAAGCTGTTTGCTGTACCTATGACCAATAACCTCAGGAGCCAAGACATCGGTCGCCCATTTCTATGAACAACTTCTTTCAGACCACATTCTACAAGTCATAGCTTCTATTTCCCTGTCCCAAAACACTGGCAGTCACATTCTCATGACCTAATAGAACTAATTGATAACTTAGTTTTCAGACCTCGGTTCAGCCCTTTTTAAGAAAGCAGTATGAATGCAACTACCTAAATACAGGGCCTGTCACATAACTCTGCACCTCCCACAGAGTAAGTCTCTAATAAGACATCCTCTAATGCTTTTTCGACTTGCGTATTTATTGCATACTCTTTGCTGTCCTACCTGGTAGATAATACGTAAGTGTTCTAAAACAACTCCATAGAATCCAGTCCCTCACATACTTATCTCAAGTCTTACTAATTTGCAGATGATGTCCTGTTTACAATCACATAATCTCTCTAGCTCCCTCTCTTCCTCATCTTTCTGTTTTATTTTTTCCTTTGTTTTGTTTTCCGTGCTTGTTATTTAAATATGTGCACACATAGTTTGCTTTTGAAAATGTTTGTTTGACTGCAACAAATATGTTAAATTCCATGTATTTCTAATGGACAGAGGCAGCTCCTAAATGTTGCCCCATGCATGGGGCCCTTCAAATTACTATGGTATGATCCCAGTTAAACTCATAATGTTACCCCATGAATGGGGCCCCTCAAATTACTATGGTATGATCCCAGTTATACTCATAATGTTACCCCATGCATGCGGCCCCTCACATTACTATGGTATGATCCCAGTTATACTCATAATGTTATCCCATGCATGGGGCCCCTCAAATTACTATGGTATGATCCCAGTTATACTCATAATGTTATCCCATGCATGGGTCCCCTCAAAGTACTATGGTATGATCCCAGTTATACTCATAATGTTACCCCATGCATGGGACCCCTCAAATTACTATGGTATGATCCCAGTTATACTCATAATGTTACCCCATGCATGGGGCCCCTCAAATTACTATAGTATGATCCCAGTTATACTCATAATGTATCCCATGCATGGGTCCCCTCATGGTACTATGGCATGATCCCAGTTATACTCATAATGTTACCCCATGCATGGGACCCCTCAAATTACTATGGTATGATCCCAGTTATACTCATAATGTTATTCCATGCATGGGTCCCCTCAAAGTACTATGGTATGATCTCAGTTATACTCATAATGTTACCCCATGCATGGGGCCCCTCAAATTACTATAGTATGATCCCAGTTATACTCATAATGTATCCCATGCATGGGTCCCCTCATGGTACTATGGCATGATCCCAGTTATACTCATAATGTTACCCCATGCATGGGACCCCTCAAATTACTATGGTATGATCCCAGTTATACTCATAATGTTACCCCATGCATGGGGCCCCTCAAATTACTATGGTATAATCCCAGTTATACTCATTAGGGGTAATATATATGCAATTATCAAATTATCAACCATGGGATGGGTAAGGCCAATCTATAACCAAATGGGATAGGTTATTTTGAGCATAAAAGGGAAATGGCTGGGCTTAAAATGGCCAGGAAGAGCAGCTAGCCTAGTACTTATCTGTGTAAATTCACGGTTTCCTATGTTCATGGATTTTATATGTTAGGCCATATTGATGTACAATTTCTGTCACTGTTCATGTAACATGGTATGACCATGTAACTGGTCATTTGTAATTAGTGCTCCATCTCAGTAAAGAAAAATAACTAACTAATGAATACATTAATTAAATCCTAAGAAGTGATATAGTAGTTTTTATGCTAGAAGAAACATTGATTAAAACTGATAATAACTTTACATAAAAGAAGTAGATGGGTTGCTTTTGTTTGTAGGGTAACTATTTTGCTTTGTTTAATAACACACAGTATTTGAAATAACTGTGTAGACTAGAGATTTTATTTTAGAAGGGAGACCTAAAGCAAAACAGGCAGTCTATATTCTTTGTGTAGAGAAATATATTTCATACTATAAGTGGATTTTAGGAGTAAAGTCATGAAGGGAGTTCTAAGCAGACTTCAGTTTTGAAGAAAAGTTTGATCCAAGGTGAACATGACATAGCATTTGATGATGGCAAAGCCATCTGAATATAAAATGACATTAACATTCTTGGTCTCTAATGCCTGGCTGCTTATGAACAAGTGGAACTAGAATAATTCAAAAAGACTGGAGTTAGAATTGCACTGAAGGAGTGGGCCTGCAATGGTCCTGAAGGAGAAGGCCTAGAATGGTGCCTGAAGGAGTGGGACGAGAATGTTGCCTAAAGGAGTGGGACCCAGAATGGGACCCGAAGGATAGAGCCTAGAATGGTGCTTGAAGGGGTGGGACCTAGAATGATAAAATGATGCACAAAGGAGCGGGCTTAGAATTGTGCTGAATGAGTGGGCCTAGAATGGTGCCTTGAGAACTTGCCATTGAAATTGCTGCTTAGCTTGCAATACAAGTTACATATTCAAAGATATTTGTCAAGCAGGCCAGAAAGAGAGAGAGAGTTAGTGTAGTACAGTGTTTAAAAAATGATGAAATCAAAAAGAAGACGAAGCATGTCTTTAAATTTGTTTTTCCTATGGAGTCAGACTAAATACATGGTTCATGACAGAATTAGAATATTGGCATTTAATTATCTATGTGTGTATTTGTTAAAATCAGTTCTAAAACGGAATGGTCATTTGGAGCTTCATTTTCTTGAGTTGGAAAGGAACTGTTTTAACTGAAAAGTTAAACTGCATCGGGTTATGGAGTTGGATATTTTGTAGGTGTGACTGAATAAAATTCAAATCTCTATGGAGAATTGTAGTCCTTTTGTGAAATACTGGTGAAAGCTGGTGACGAATGTTATTTAGGTTGTCTAGAACGCATTGGTGAGATATAGACTGAAGTAACATATAGTTTGGTGTGACCTCCCCTTTGTAGTTTGCAGAGTAGCCAATCAATACACTGGCCAATTGCTTTGGTTTGCACAAAGAATTGAGAGTTGAAGACGATGGTTTAAAAAAGCCAGTGCTCTGCGAGCAATTGTAAGATATCGCCAGACTCTTATGATGAAACTGAAGGCAGAAACTGTTTAAAGGAGAAAGATGAGTTAGTCTTTTGCCATATTTTTGATACAGAAATAATTTCAAGTCTGCATTAAGTTATTCGTGTTTCTTGCAGGTCTGCCAGGATCATGGTGTGCAAAGAGTAGCCCATGCAAATAAAATGTAAAGCCCAGATGGAATAACTAAGGAATGGGTTTTGGTAGAGAATGGCAAGTGGAAGTCCCCTAAAGAGTTAATATCGTTAAATGTTCCATCGCATGTTTATGGTTATATGGGGAAAGTCAATGTATACTTGTGGGTCTCACAGTGTGTTGTTTCCCTATGTGCATAAATTGTTTGTCAATTATTAGACCATTTTGATGAAATTAATTCAGCTGGAAGAAAACCGATGAAATCAAAAGGTTTGTGAGGATGGAAACGAGCTGGTTTTGACTGGCACGAGTGGAGGAAATGAGATGCTGAGTAGGTGGGTACTTGGAAGAGGGCATATCAGCAGGTCAGTTGTACATATATTGCGGACCTTGAGCTGGACATACTGACAGGAAGTGTAGTGGTACAGCTCCCATGGACATTCTGAAGCAACAACAGGTCTGTCATGCTGTTCTAAGACAAATTCCTTTAGGCTGTGCATGTACAGGGAGCACGCAAGAAGAAGAAGAAGTAGACAGTCACCCAGACAGACTCTAAAGTCAGGTATTTTTTGGGCGTGGAGTTCATGCCAAGGGCAGAGAGGGTAATAGAAGTATGAGTACATACCTGAAGAAGAAGAAGCCAGGAAGATCAGAGATCAGGAAACTAACAAAGAGAAGGAAGAATTTATGTAAAACAGGAGGCATTTTTAAGGGTTGAAGAAAGAAAATTAAAACTTCTAACCATATCCTGTGGTAGGCAGGATGTAATTCAGCAATTTAGAGGGGACAACATGGAGGATGAGGGGTGTAAGAAAAGAGGTACTAGAGATCCTTAAGTCAGACTGTGCAGGGAGCTGAGGAAAATCCATGGATGTATAAGTAACAGAGATGCCAGTGTTGCACTAAGGGATACAGGACCATGCTTTGAAACAAGGTAGGCATGACAGAAACTTCTAAAGCAGAGGAGGAACTACTCCATACAGCCCAAATTTGGTAGCTCACAAGAAAGTGTGACCCCTGGTGTATTGCCTGTTTTTTTAAGCAGAATATTTTGCGAGCTGTTATAACATCAGCTTTTATGATTTGGGGCACCCTAAAAAGTCAAAAAATGTGCTCAAGCATGCTTGTAGAAATTTTTAGAGGGGACTCTATAGTAGATTGCAATACAGTGGCCCGCTGGACTGATTTTTCCACTGCACAAGACCTCTTACCAATGAGGAGTCCCAAGAATTGGACAAACACATGATCTCTCAAAAGATAACACATGCAACTACCCAGCTAAGAACCAATAAAGACCCAGGGACAATTGGCTTCCCTCCAGAATTTTACAAATATGCTAGTGCAAATATAACTGTAATTCCCAAGGGTAAAAATACTGACCTTCCACTGCAGAGTTCTGCCCCATTTATCTTATAAATCTGGACCTTAAGATTTTTGCCAAGGTAATTATCTCTAGATTGGAGAAGGCCATAAAGAAATTAAGCCCCACAGGCCAGTTTTTTTTTTTTTTTGTTAAAGGTTGGGAGTGAGCTGACAATTAACATGCCTTAACTTCTTTCTTAAAGAAGTATAGGGGGCTCTCAAGAAAGGGTGGGTGTTGTGTTCTTTGACATTAGGAAGCCCTTTCATGCAGTGAATTGGGATTTCCTATTTACAACTGTTTGACACGGGAATCTAGGCCAATAATTTATAGGCTAGATCAGGCAGCTATATGCTAAACATTCCTTTTGCATTCTGGTTAATGGTGGCCTCTCTGGGCCTTATTAGTAGGGGGATGAAGCAAGATTGCCCCTCCTCACTGAGTCTTTTCCTTATGGTCATGGAAGATCTGGCATATGAGTTGGGATGGATATTAAATTCTCAGGCCAGGCTCAATGGTACATTCCACACTTTTGTGATATTTGTTGATGACTCTGCTCTGCTGAGTCCAAACCTACCAGCAGTGCTAGAAAATGTTCTAAAGAGCTTCCATAATTTTGGAGTAGCCCCAGGGCCTCCATGTAAATTATCAAATCAGCTATGATTGAGTGTGGTTTCTTCAGTCTGATTTTGGATAATCTAGCTATTCCCATGAAACAAGAGGTAAAATATCTGGCAGTTGACAGTCCTGCTTACCTTGCTGGTGGTATAGAGTTTAATCTACAAGAATTGTTAGCTAGCGAGGTAGCAAAATGTATTCCCAAGCTTGGTTATTTTCAGACTGTTTCAGATAGGAACAGAGCCGTCCAGACCATGATCCTTCTGCATATTCTTTACATCATTCATAATCTGCTAATTCAACTGTACCACCTGATCCTAGTACGCATTCAAGATTTAACAGATACAGTAGTGCTAGGTTCTGGCGGGCATACAATATCCCATTCAATAGCATAACTTCCCATGTTCTAAGGGGCTGCTGGTATTCCTCACTTGGGCTTGTATGTGATTGCCTCTCTGCTTGAAACACTTTAAAAAAAATTGCAAAAGTCCTTACCAAAGTTTCTAATAGTGAGTACACAGGTGACGTCTTTCCATCTGATATGCCCCGAGAATGGTTATCCTAACTATATACAGAATGCGTGTCTAGAAGTGGTTTAAGATGGGGGAGGGGGTCTACCAATATAATTTAACACCATCCTGAAGTAAGTCATGCAGCTAAACAGGTAAGATTAAAATGGGTTTCATACAGAATCCATGAATAGAAACAAATAATTGACATGGGGTCCCCTCTCTTCCTTGAAACCTATGAGGCTGTTATGAAGCAGAATTCCAATTAGGTATGTCTAACTGGTTCAATTACTGCCAAATAGAGCAACTATGGGCTAAGGTAATTGAACCATCAGAAAAAGCTAAGAAGGACCTTCCTTGGGGTAAGTGGTTAAGAGCCCAATTGAGGTTTGACATATAAGGACCTATGGGGACTTAAGGCATCTGCTATAAAACACCTGATCTGCAGTCATTGGAAGAAGCAAGAACAGGTTAAAATGACACAGTCCCAGTGGGAAGAGGTGTGGAAAGCTATGAAAAAACTTAGCAGATGGCCTAAATGCCAAGATCAACAGATATGTGTCATTTGCTGTTGATATATCCCTCCCCAAGACAGCTACAAACAGGACTCAGAGGGTACAGAAAGTGTTGGAGATGTAAAGCAGAGAGTACTGATAACCTTTATATTTTGTGGAACTATCCGATCATCAGAGCTCACTGGACCTTTGTTTATGCAAAATAAAATTAAATTTTCCCCCTATGTTAGACTGGAAATTCAGAATTTTTGGAGTTAGATTTATTAGTGAGGTTGACAACAACTGCAATTGAAAATAGCATGGTTTGTTGCCAGTGTGGAAAAATTGCTGGAAGCTAATAAAGATTAACTTCATCACTATCACATTTAAATAATCTCCTGCACCAACATTTAGGAGATATTGCATATTCGTTTAAATGCAATGATGTATCCAACAGTCTTCCTAACTACTGGCAACATCTTTTAGACAATTTTTGAAAGTTAGTATCTTTAATGTGAGCCATATGAGATAGGTGATGGTACTATACCATGTATAATTGCTTTGGATTATCATGACTAGTTCTGCTGAGGTTTGTACATACTATATAGTTGTTTATATTTCCTTTTCTTTTTATCATTTAACTCGTTTTGCTGACTTTTTCAGTGTTTTTATGACACGTTGGTTGATATTCTGGTTATCCTGCAAACCACAATAAAGTACAGTAAAAAGAAGAAATAAAGTTAAGGATGAAAGAGTTACAGCTCTGAGATAGAGGCCTGGATAGATGGGTTATGGTACTTCTTACACATAGATTATGTAGAGGAGAACGGAGAGGCAACAGCAAGAGTAAGGCAATAATCAGAAAACATAAGAAAGAAAAGACGAGCCACTTGGGTATATGTGATCAGACGGGTGGGGTAGTTAGTAGGAGTGAGCTAATAAAAGACTGAGAAAACAGGTTGGGCATAAACCTATTTCCTAGTTGTGTAGACAGTTACTGGTATTCCGACCCCAAGCTGATGCAAATGCTGCTAGCCCTTGCTTGCAGAAAGCTGTAAATATGAATTAAAGGGGAGCAGTTGGGCTCAACTGCCCTAATGCAGGCTGATTAAGACAGAATGAATCTTGCGGTTTGAGATAAACTGTTTTGTGACCTAGAAAAGGTTATGTAGAGGTGAATTAGTTTAATGCAAACAAGAAGGTATATTGATGAAAAATACTTGTGCTGGATTGCATTACTGCATCTCCATGAGTGTTTGCATCTGAAAATCCGAGAGAGTGGGAGAGAGATGAAAAGGGAGTCTTTGCAATTATCTACAGTAAAACAATCAAAATTCAGTCCTTTCTGCATGAAAGGAAGAAACATCTGATACAAATTAATAAATGTATGAATAGCTGTGATGGAGAATACATACGAGTGTCTGCAAAAAAATATAAAATAAAAGAAGATAAATGAGGGATACTTTGGCAGGAAAGAAAAAAGTACCAGTAAGTAATTATGGTGCATTATATTAGGGAACCTAATCTGTAGAATGTTTGCATTAAATAGATGGAAATGAACACAAAAGGAGTCTGACCACAAACAACTCTAATATAGTTTTTCTTTCAGTATGATGGCTACTGAGCCAAAGTACATAGGACAAACAAAGCATAATATGACTGAAGAAAACAGGAGCTGCTATCGCACTAGACAGTGCACCTTTAAAGGTATAATACAATATAATACAAGAGAAAGTGAGAGAGAAGAAGGTTTGTTTTACTCCCAATGCACCATGGGTAACTGCTAGCTGCAGTCTACATAGTGCTAAGGAGTACACAAAGGGAGGGTAGCCAAATGAAAGGCAAGAAGAACATTGTAGGCTAGTCAAACAACCAGGTGGCTCTCCCCATCAAGTTAACAAATCTATCCCAAATAACCCTCTCATCTAAAATAACAGGAAAAGGTAAAAGGAATCAGATATACTGCAGTCTGTAAACATGCAAATATACACCTAGGAATTATCTATATTCCATCCCCATTATTCATTCCCATGTTAGAACAAACTTCAAATGATGCATATTTAACTTAAATGCTATAGGACCAGCCTGTAGCAAACTGAAAGTAGACCAGCTACTTGAACAACCTGCCAGACCGAACCTACTTCAGGTGATAGTGTTGCTACAAAACCTCTGTGTCCCATACTTGTCTTGGTGACCACTGTCCTGTCCTCTTTATCTGGTTATTTAAAGGAATCAAAGCACATTGACAGATTGCAATTGGTAGACCATTTTCCAAAACGATGAAAACTAGATTACGTCCTGCCTGAAAACACTAATGGGACTTGTCTGTGTCAGGAACAAAAATCATTGCCAAGCTTTGACTTACAATATTGATCAACCTACTCTGTTGCAAAACAGGTTCTGCCATCTTAAGCAGATATGCCTCAAAGAACAAATTTGCCTCCACCCACTCCATATATTAAGGGACCAATAAGGAAGGGGTCTCTAGCTTGGAAACACTGCAAAAAGAAAAATCTACACAGCAATAACATGTAGTTTTCTACCAAGCCTTTTTAGATATAAGGAAAGTTTGTAGAATTGCAATACATTCTACAATTAGGTAGTTATTTTCCAATGCAAACAGTTTTGGAAAACCAGCAATAATTTAACAGGCTAAATGACTGACTCATCACAATCCTTATTCTCCTCCGAAGCTTCCCCTGCTAAGGAATATTGGAACAAGAATGCCACAAGGTTAACTATGACTGAGAACCAGTCATCTCTCTGTACCCCCTGTGCTTATAATATTCTACAGCTGTACTCACAGGACACCATCATTCTCAAACACACCTTTGTCATACCTTTCACTTCAGGGAAATAACCCCCGAACAATGTACAAGAACCCCTTGAAACACTGTACAACAAATTTAGGACTAGATTCGGTATTCTACATCCAACCTTCCCAAAGTTACAACAACATGAATGAATGAGCCCTTGGCATATCTTTGTAACCTTTCTTTCACCCTTGGAATTGTTTCTGCACATTTTAAACACACTGCTTTGATACTTTCGCCAAAGACTAAAGCATCATCATCAGTGCCACAGGATTTCTGAACAATAGCTGATGTTTGTACACTTGTTTAAAAAATCGAAAATCTAATCTGTAATCAAATTTTGAACATGTGAACACTTATTAGCTGATATTATAATCAGTTTTCATCATAGATTCAGTTCTACAGCAGCCCTGTACCCATTCATTACAAACCATGTATAGCAATATAAGTAATGAGCAATGTATAGGAGGTGAATTTAATATATACATGACTAGTGCATTTGAAACAGCAAGCCATTGACTTCTTCTTGCCAAGTTAAAGAAGTCAAATTTCAGAAGCAATATGATCTCTTAAAGTGGTATACATGGAGGCTTCAGTTTCTTATGGGGGGAACTTAGAGGTCAGTGGTGGATAAACTTTTTAAGTTATTATTATTGATCTTAAAGAAGACTTACCCTCTTTAAACATTACTATGTCACTGATGAGAACCTTCTGTTAACATCAGAACATTTCTTTACAAAAACTGCACACACCAGCTTTATAGTTATTTGGAAATGGAAATACAGGAACAAGCTCACAATAATTCACCCAAAAAATCAAGTAATGATGTTGTTTACCAGCCAAAAGAGTACAGGAAACATTACGGTTCCTCCTCAAAGACCCTATAAACAATGTTATCTCCAGAGCAGATCAGCCAGGGTGTTTATGTCTTATTTTCGATCTCACCTTATTATTTTAGGCACATATTGAAATAATATACTGCATTTTCTCCCCCTGTAGAAGAGGCTCTGGTTAAGAATATCCTTTGTCCAAAGACAGGATTTATTTACCTACTGTTCTGTCCACTTCAGCAAGAACTCACACCATCTGTACACCACAGGTAACAAAATCTGCAGATTCACATTCTCAGCATTGTGAATTACTAGAACAAACCCACCTGGATAGCAATGATTGCTAGAGATATACTGCTAGATACCCTTGTCTTTAAAATTCTTAAGCTGTTGTACTATCAATGACTATGGCCAAGACTGCCTGTCAGAAAATCTTATTCTGCCAGGAACACCAGTAATAATGTGATTAGACTGAATACACCACCATTCAAACTTGCAGTAGGGGAGATTTTTGTAAATTGAGCCATCTAGTCAGAATCAGTTAGCATTTGATATCCATAATCAGATTACTATGGAACATTTCTAAATTAACTGCTGATGTTTAAGAGACAATGGTTAGAACTTTATGGCTGCCAAATAGCTTATTATAACCACACTGTAACATAGCTTAATAGATGTCCCTTGTCTTGTTATCGACATTATTATCATGTCAGGCAAAATGTTATAATATGTAACATGTACCTCATAGCATTGTAAAGTCTGCCTGTTAATTGTGCTCTCTTAATGTGCACTGTCTTTTCATCTACCTCATTTTTTGAATACTGTGGTGAATGTACTGTCTAAACTGTATTACTGTTCATAGTTTCATAGTTTTCTAGGAGGTTACTAGGCTAACAGCCCTAAAGCCCTTACAAGCCGTGCCATATTTACCTCGAGTTGTCTCAATTGTGGGTGGTTAGGTGAGTGAAGTTAGCAGAGGTAAGGGTCTATAGTAGTTAATACCAACTTCCTCTGCCCAGGGTAGACATGGGCAACACCCCGGGAGTGAATTTGCCATCACCCATTCATTAATCTAGGTTGCACTAGAAGAAGGTCAGGGAGGGACTTTCTTCATGTGAATTGGAAGTTTGTTCCAGAGAAGTGGCAGTCTCTGGGAGATGTATCTGTCACTCCAGCAAGAACTGTTCATGTAAGAGGCTAGGTTAAGATCCCTGGAGCGAGTGACCCACCTCTGGTTTGATTTACAAATGTGTAGCATTTCCATCAGGGCCAGGTCAGAAACTGCCCAGTAAGCCAGGCACAGGTCACCCCTTAACAAACTGTAGAGACAGAATACAGTAACAAGGCTTTCACTCTTTCCATGTAAGACTTGCTTTGTGTATGTTGTAATTTCTTGATGAGAAACCTCTGTGGTCTCCCCAATTGTTGCAGGTATCCAGTGAGGTACATACAAAAGGGAGCATCGTACTCAATTGTTGGTCTGATGACTGAGTATAATGGAAGTATAACATCTTTAGATCTAGATGCGATGCCTTTACTTATAAGATGTGCCACATAGAAGGATTTCCTTACTATGTGGATACATGGTGGATAAAGTTCAGGTTGAAACCAACCTGAGTACCCAGATCATGTACTACTGGGTCTACACTTAGGGGAGTGCTGTCTATAATGTAATTAGCAAGGATATATGCTTTCCCAAAGAGAATAATAATACATTTGTTTTGCATTTAGCTTTAATTATTGGCTTTGGCACCAGTCATTTGTCTGAATTAACCCTGTCTGTAGTATATAACATCACTGGGGGACTCAGTGATTGCTCCCAATTTACAATCGTCTCTGAACATAGTCAGCCACAGGCTGTCCAAGTTTGCCTGGACTTCTGAGAAATAAATACTAATAGTAAGGGGTCCAGCACAGAACCCTGTGGTACACCACTGGTGACTGTTTTTTTTCTAGAGGTGAAATTACCCACTTTGACAGTATGTGCCTGTTGGTGAGCTATTTGGCCACCCATCTGGTAATGTAGGGGTTAATTCCCAATTGGTAGAGTTTCTGTGTGATACCTGAGTGGGGAATTGTGTTAAATGCCTTGGCTATGTGAAGATAGGCAGTATACACCACCTTTCCCTCATCCAGGGCCTTGGTTACTTTCTTGAAGAAGTCAACCATATTTAACAGATGTAGTCTACCTTTAATGAATACAAACTGGGTTGGGTTCAGACTTTGGAGATTACCTATGTCCTTGTTAATATGGTGCATAATGATTCTTTCCATGGCCTTGCAGATGAGGCTAGTCAAGCGTATGGGCCTAAAATTCCCAGCGTCAGTTGATGGTCCCCCTTTGTGTAGATGGATTACTGTTGCTGTCCTCCATTCCGCCAGAACATAACCAGTTCTCAGGCTGTGGTTAAGCAGGGATCCAAGTGGGTTTGCTGGGTCATGTTTTAAGTTGTTTAAAAAGCAACCTGGGATGTTGTCTGGTCCTACTGATGCCACATTTTTGGCCTTGGAGAGTGCAGAGATGACCTGCTCTCTTGAAATAATAGGCTGAGGAATGATGGCAAATATACGTTGGGGGCTGACTGGAGGGGACATAGGGGTGACATTTGCTACAAATATGTTAGCTAGCAAGCTGGCTATTACCTCCAGTTAAGTATGAGTGGTGCCATCCACACAGTTCAGTGCATAGCAGGGTATTCCATTTTAGATTATGGATGTAGTGAAAGACTGCCTTGTGATTATCCTTAGCCAGGGAGGCTATTTTTGCTTCATAATTATCTTTGAAGGACTTGAAAAGATCTCTAATGTGTTTGTTTAAGCCAGAGAGGGACTTCTTCCTCTGCTGAGCCAGTTCCCTCTTGTTCTTGGATGTTAGTTTCTTTCTTTTGTTGTATAACCTGTTTATTATAGGGGTCCACCAGGGTGGCTTGTTTTTACAACACGGCAAGGTTTTAATCTGGTCAGGTACAGCCAATTCTATACAACTGCTTAAGTGGGTATACAGGGCATTAGTGTACACCTCTGCATAAGAGTCCATGTTATCTGCATTCAAGGGGGCTTTGAAACTTCTTATGCCATTGCTTATTAGGAGGTAATTTGTCTTAGAAAAATTCATAATAATTTTTGAGTTTGATGAGGTATCTGGTCTTATAATTACTTCGAACTAGATTTATTTAGGGTCTGATCTTATCATGGAGGACATCACATGGAGGGTGCAATGCTCTCCCATGTTAGTCAGCACTATGTCCAGGACATTTGTGCCTCTTGTAGCTGTGCTGACTAGCTGTTCCAGAGCATTTGCATTGACAAAGTCTAAGAACCTCTGAGTCAACATATTTATGGCTATGCATATTTCCCAGTGTATGGTAGGTCAATTAAAATCACCCATGAGTAAGGTGCTGGGCTGTGTGGCAAGTGATTTTAGTAAGTCTAGGTATACGGCATGCTTTTTCTGCTTCATGGTGGAGGACCTATAGCTAGCTATGATGTGGTAGGGGGTTTGCCTATAGTTAATTGGACATGGAGTAGCTCAAGAGAGTTGTGATATAGGGAAATATTGCCAGTCCAGCTATCTGGAATTTTGTAAATGCAAGTGAGTGTGTGTTTGTATATAAACCAAATCTCAAAGTGTGTGTGTGTGTGTCAGCTACTTCGGCAGGGGCACGGACCACTGGTCGGACAGAAAGGATGCTGGAGGTCTTGGCTTGGCCCCTCAGCTGAGATCTTAACTCTATAGCTGTCCGAGTGGGGAGTCTTATTGAGGATCTGGAGAAAGAGGGAGAAACCAGCCCCAGACTGACTGTGATCTCTGTGTGCTCTTAAGGGAAATTGCACTTTACTGTGTGTGTACTTGTCATCCTTCCAGTGTGCATGTCCCCTAGCTGTTGCCCAGTGGTGAGGATTGAGGCTCCTTGATTACTGGGCCAGTGCAGGGGCATCACAAGAGGCATGCTGTTTGATCAGTGTTGAGGTGTACTTACCCTTAATGGAGATGGATAAACCTTGTCCTTTCGTTCTTTCATACTCAGTTTATGGTCTGAACATATGGAAGGCATTTTATCCCTGCACTGCCGGGGTGATTTCCACACCTTTGACCAATGTCTCAGAGACTGCACAGATATCACCATCTTCCAAAGTTAAGAGTGCTTCCAGGGAGTGAAGTTTCTTGTTTAGATTCCTAGCATTAAGCAGCAGTACCTTGAATTTATCTTGACAGGATTTTGTTATGTTGGGAAGCTGGTTATTTTGACACTGCCTAGAAAAGCCACAGTAGGGGTGGCTAATGCCTCTGCCAGTATATGAAAGTCTACAGGAGACAGGTGCAGACCATCTCTGGCAAAGCAGCATGGCCTGTCAACCATGTCTTCCCAGGCTGACAGATATTGGATCCTATTGGACTGACACCAGAAGCTAAGCCAGTTGGTAGAGTCAATCATTTTTTGTTTGTATTGTGGCATCATCCTTGGAGAAGGTAGAATGCTGGTTAAGGCTAGGCTTATACCTGCCTGTGACATGTAATCTGAGAGCTCAGTCATGTCTCTTTTCATATAGTCCAGTGAGGTACTTCTCAAGTCATTCACCTCCACATGGACTATGACGAAGTCATACCAGTACTTCTGGTTAAGAGACTTGAGTCCTTTAGTGATTTGATGGATCTTGGCACATTACAGGCAGGTAACTGTAACCCACTCCTTATCCAGCCTGGTGAGGGGAACATTTGTGTTTTGCACAATGGAGTCACGTATAAACAATACATTAGGTTTTGTGGTGTTATGCTTTATGGGCTTATTTGTTGAGACACTGATGTGTGTGTGTATTTTGCAGTCTGGTTGTTTTTTGCATTATGTTTGTAAGTGGTTTCCATTTGGGAGGCCTCGGATATTTTGGTAAGTTACTATTGATTACCTCCATGTTTGTGGGTTTATGTGTCATGTCCTTAGTGAGGGAAGTATGTATGTGCACTGACAACCTGCCTGGCATTCAATTTATCCTTATGTGAGGGTCTTGCCTTCAGTTTCATAGTGTAACTACATCTCTCACATAAAGCATTTGTTTGTTTCAGGGATACATAAGTGGTTTTCAGTATGCATGAGACAATTGCTACACTGCCTCAGGATGCCCATGAATATCAGGCTGCTCAGAGAGATGATGGGAAACTGCCTATCCATGATAGCAGGCTCTTACTGTATGTTTTATTAGGTAAGGGAATGGGTTAATTTGACAGGACTGTACTGGTAGCACCAAGTCTACAAGAGGGACCTATACTTTGTATAAACTAAGGTTGATCAATAAGGTAATGCTGCTTAGTGCCCAAATGAGTTGTTTCTAGAGCAGCAGAAAATATTGGAATGGTTTCACTGATAGCTGTTTGGAGAAAAACTGAGCTTCTCAGCTTTTGCATTTATACAGGGCACTGCTAACCGCCATTGCACAAAGCACTGCACCACACAAATGTGAGCCTTAAATAGAAGCAAAGATAAACAAGTTTTAAGCTAACTATCAATCAGGAAAGCACACAATAAGCCTTCTACCAGCAAGCCCCAACTCAGACAGGTTAGATCAGGGCACTTCTGCCACAAGGGTGGAGAAAAACACCTTAATGTAGAATAGCTGGTTTGGAGCCCAAGTGTAACAAGACCACACAAACTACCTACAAACAGCCCTACAGCTAACAATGTAATACAGTGCAATTAACTACTTAAAGCAGTAGTAGACAATACAGTTATTTTGAAGCTGCTAAACTACAGTCACAATATATAAGAAATGTTCGGTAAGATACTTAGAGCCCTTTTGTGTGCTTCCCATGTCAGATAGATCAAGTGAATACCTACTGCCACTAGATGAATAATACCAATCCTCCTAATGTAAAAGCACAGTAAAGGAGTGTCTGGAGTGTAATGCTACCACAAACAAACTTAAAGATATGGATACAGCAGTGTACTTTAAACAGCGTATAAAGGTGTGATTATTCAGTAAAAGTCTTTCTTTGTATACATGAGCCAATAGATAGTTAATTGTACAGAATTCATAAAGTTACTAAAAACAAGATAAACTGATTAATAATCTCTCCAGCTAATAAAACTATATGCAGACATATCAAGTATTTCCCCAACATAAACAGACCAGGCTATCTCCCAGTGCACTGTTTGGAAAATCCACTGACCTCTTAATGTAAAAACAAGTGCTTGCTAAAGTGTAAAAATATACTACTTTATCCAACAGCTAGCTAGATAATGAATTCAGATCAAGTAAATCAGTAAAACAGACAATAAGAAGTAAAATGCACTTTTTCAATATAAGCACAAGGAAAGGCAAATAAATAATTCAGAATATTAACAGCAATGCAGAAAGGGAGGAGCTTATTACGCTCAGTTTACAGTAGGGGTGGGCAGCTTAAAATCACCAGGTTTAAAAAACACATCAATGAAGGGAAAGGTGAGAGGGGAAAAACTAGCAGAGAATCTCAGCCATGTTTTAGTTTTATTTATTTATTTATATTTGTTGACCGGGAGTGTCCGACTGGATGTAGGTCCATTTTCAGCGGAGGCCCAGGGAGAAAAGTTCCACAGTTAAAATAAACAGACAGTAGTTACATTGAATTACATAGTGATTAACAATTTACATAGCAATTACTTACAACATATTTACAGATGAAGAACATAGTACATCAGTAGACGACTAGAATCTTTACCTGTGAAGTACATAACAGACATTAACAAATGTTACAATAAGAAGTTCCTGCTGTATAATAAGTACTAGGCTTATGAGCATCTGAGCTTGCTTTAAACAAGGTAGTTAGTGGAGTGGAAAGAAAGATAGTGGTTGGATGGGGTGGGTGATATTAGAGTGGGAGTTGCAAGGGCATAGCCAGCATGTTTTAAGGTGCGCTTTTAGTAAAGTTTTGAAGTGGGTGCATGATGGTATGGAGGTAATTGTGGGTGGGAGGGAGTTTCATAATTTGGCTATGGCGCAAGAGAATAGTGCTTCACCAGCAGAGTTATTGGCTTTAGTGACCTGCAAGTGATTTTTGTTGCTAGATCTTAGTGGTCTGGTGGTGCGATAGGGTTGGAGTAGATTCTGGAGGGATGGGACATTTAGTGGTTGGTTTACTAGTTTGTGGGCAAATGAGAGTTGATACCATTGAAGGAGGTGAGGCAGTTCAAGCCAGCCCAGTTCAGCAAGTGAGAGACAGTGGTGACTACGGTAGGATGCCCCTGTGTTAAATTTGATGATTTTGTTGTAGCAGGTCTCTAGCTTGTTTAGATCGCATTGCCTTAGGTTGGTATATACTGGAGAGGCATAAAGTAGGGTGGAGATAAGGTGGGAATTTGCTATTGAAATCTTTGCTGCTTTGGTGAGAAGTTGCTTATTTCTGTATAACGCTCCTAGTTTTTTGTGGACTTTTATTATGGTCATGGATATGTGAATCTCAGATTTTAGTTTATTGTCTATTTCCACTCGTAGCAATTTGGTGTGTTCAGCTGGGTATATAGTGGTGTTGTCTTTTGCTGTGATGTTAAAGTGAGAGTTGTTTTGAGTATGTTTGGTGGGTTGGAAGATGAGTAGTTTAGTTTTGTTTGGGTTGAGTATTAATTGGGCATCGGATAACCAAGTTTCAACAGAGGAAAAGGCTTCCTGTGTGACATTTTGCATTTTGGGTAGGGACTGGACTGAGCAGATGATGGTTGAGTCATCTGCGTATTGTATGAGTGTGCCATGTTTGGTGGCAGAGGCTAGATTATTGGTGAAAACAGAGAAAAGTAGGGGTCCAAGGATGGATCCTTGGGGAACCCCTATGGAGACACTTAGTTGGGGAGATATGTCATTCTGCCATACAACGGATTGTTGGCAGTCAGACAGGTAACTCTGAAACCAGTTGGTGACTGATTGTGAGAAGGATAGGTTATTGAGGACAGAGATAAGTTGTTTGTGTGGGACCATGTCAAATGCTTTAGATAAGTCTAGGAAAGTAGCAGAGGAGAGATAGCCATTGTTTTTATGCTGAAGGATTGTGTTAGTAAAGGAAAGTAAGGCAGTGGTGGTGATATGGTTTGGTTGGAAACCATGCTGAGTACTGGAAAGGAGGTTGTCAGTAAGGAGGTAGTCTGAGACCTGAGAGTGAAGGCATCTCTCTAGTATTTTGGAGAGTGGACAGAGAATAGCTATGGGGCGGTAATTGGTTAGTTCTGTGGAGGGTCCACCTTTGTGGAGGGGAATTATATGTGATACTTTCCACAGTGTGGGAACGTAACTTTCTGACAGAGATCGGTTAATCAAGATGGATACTGGGTAGGCCAGAGCATCAGCTGTAATTTGTAGGTATTCACTTGGGCAGTTGTCTGCTGCTAATTTGGTGGGTTTAAGTTTAGTTAAGAGTTTTTTTTTATGTTGGAGGTAGGTACAGGAGAAAAAGAGAAGGCAGTGGGGAGATTACTAGTTGAAGGTGTGGGTTGGAGGGGAGGGAGGTTGTGTTGTTTAACTAGTGATAGTATGGTTTGTGTGAAGTGTGTGTTGAATGAGGTAGCAATATTTTCTGAGGAGTGAGGGATGTTAGGAGGAGGGGTACTGACTTTACCTGGGTGGAGGATAGAGTTTATGGAGGACCAGAATTGTTTGGGGCTGTGTTGAGAGGCGTCTAGGGCAAATTGGTAATATTGGAATTTGTCCTGTTTTATTAGCTTTTTGACTCTATTGCGTAGTTCTAGGAATTTCTGTCTAGTTGAGGGGGTTTTGGTTTTGCGCCAGTGCTCCCAGGCTTTGTCCCTGTTTTTCATTTCTGACCTAGTGGTTTTCTGTAGCCATGGGGAGGGTTGTGCTTTGATTCTGGAAAGTCTTATGGGGGCATGGTAATTGAGGATGCTCAGGAAGGTAGTATTAAAAAATTCAACTGCGTCATCAAGACTGAGGTACTTTAGAGGATGCCAGTTACATTCTTTGGGGGATGAGATGAATGTGAGTGGGTTAAAGTTTAGTTTTTTATGTATTAGATGATAGATGACAGGTTTAGCTTGGTACAGGTATTTTTTGAGTAGGAATGTTGGAGAGTGATCACTGAGGCTATCTGATAAGCAGCCTGTTATATATGACTGGGGGCTCTTACTGACTAGTATCCAGTCCAGGATAGTGTGCTTGCTGGAATTTTTTTTTGTCCTGGTTGGCGACTGGACTAGTTGAGTGAAGCCATGAAGGTTTACATGATGGGTTGGATGGCTACCAGAACAGGATTGCCAGTCAATATTGAAATCACTTAAAATGATAGTTTCTTGGGGGAGATGGTGGGTAGACCAGCTGAGGAGGTTTTCTAGTGGAGGGATGTTTTGGCCAGATGGGAAGTAGCATCCAATTATGTTGATGGTTTTGTTTTGGTTTATTTTGAGGTGGGTATATATTATTTCTTCATTGCCTATTTGTAGAGCTGATGATTTTAAGATCTGGATGTTTAGATGCTGTTTAAATATTATAGCTACACCACCTCCTTTCTTGTTTAGCCGGTCTACTCTTAGTAAGCCATAACCTGTAGGGAGGATTTTTACACTGGTAATGTGAGGTTTTAGCCAGGTTTCTGTCAGGATGACTACATCTGGGGAGTACAAGTCTATGGTGGCATGGAGTTCATGGACTTTATTGGATATACTTCTAATATTTAGGCTTAGTAGAAGGAAGTCACTTGGCTTTCTATTGGCTGTGATATGGGAGAAGTTGTGGTTTCTAGTCTGATTATGAGGATTGGGGTTGGAGATGGTAGGGCCAGGGTTGGGGTGGATGTCTCTACTTAGGGCTAGTTTTGATATGCATGAGGTTATTAGTTTTCTCAGTTTTTGAATGTGTTTGTTTATAAGGGAAACTTTATGATTGTGCCCTGTGGGTAATAGGTATGGTGGGAGGGTTACAGTGTTAAGTTGTAGGGATGCTTTATGTTTGAGTTATATAGTTGGTAGAATATGTGGGGGGTGCATAAGGATGGTTCTTGAGCTGGTGGGAGGGGAGCTGAGTGTGGGTGAGACACGAGTGGTGGTGTGAGTAGTAGTACAGTGGTAGTGGTTGAGTGGGGGAATGATAGAGCTTTGGTAGGATGTAAGATATGCAAGGAGAGTACATGCAGTGAGTATAGGTAAGGTATGCTTGTACATGTTAGTTGAGGAGGTGTGATAGTAGTGGGAAGCTGGAGGAGGTAGTGTTTGGTTAGCGCTGTGGTTGGCTATTGGAACGATTGGAGGGGTTTGTGAGTGTTATAAAGGTGGGACCACTGGGGGCAGGAGGGAATAGGGGGCAGGGTGGAGAGCAAAGCGGGTAGAGACCATGTTGGCTGCTCTTATGAGGGGCTGAAACAATCAGGTAACAGAGTAAACTGATAAATTAACATATGATAGTGACAAGGGTGGTTGTAGTCTTAAAAATGGTGCCTGCCACAGGTAATATTTATTAACTTTGGGATTGTCTTAAGGAAATAAACAGGGAAGGGGGGAGGGGAGAACAAGGGTGTGAGCAGGCAGTTATTCTTAGTTTATGCAGGTTTGAAATCATTTTAAAAACAGAAAGGTCCAGAATTAATTGTTTATTTAAGTATCACTCAAACAATTTAACCAATGAAAATACGTGTGAAATGTGCAGCCTAGCTAATTTAAGTGTCTATCTCTCTCATAGAAGAAAAATACCAGGTCAAACAGATTTTTTAAAAGAGAAAACAAAGTGGACCAGGTAAAACAGAAAGCAACTTTATCACTAACAGGCAAGAAAATATAGGTTCACTTTTCTTACCCAGCAGGGAATCACCAGCAGTGCTTTTGTTTATGCAGGCCTGCAATCTTGTCAGAAAAAGACAAAGGCCCAGAAATTCACTGTGTATTTAAGTTCCTGATTCCCAGGTCATGATTGAATTCTGTCATTTTAAAAAAAAGTCTTTGATGACCAGCCCACCTAGTTGATTAACAGTTGGTTAAATAAGTAAATAAAGTCTGTATACAGATGGAATATTTTAAGCAAACAGCTGCACCGCAAACAAAGCTGAGTGATCTGGTAAACTGTAGCAGTGTGCATTTTGGCCTTAAAAGGAACTTGTCGACTTTCTAAATATCATCACAGCAACAAAATTAAAATGTTTTGATTAATAGACAGTAGGAAATAGCTTGACAGCAGCAGTTCCAAAATGTTGGGCTGTGACTCATACATAGCAGACAGCACAGGTTTGCAGGTGCCAAACACTGAACAGTATTAAATGAATGAAGCTAATGACAAGAATAGCAAAAGATATCAATAAATGAAACAGGGCAAAATAACACTGCAGGGCAAATGCATCATTAAAAGATTAGCTTGTCATCAAATGGCTAGTTTCGAAATACTCAGATGTGATGCTTAGAGAGTAAAAAAACGCAGTTCAGCAGGTGTGAATACAAAATACAGACTAATGGTGAATGACTGCAAATACAAACTAAAGAGTATGATAGTCTGATAAAGCACTGAAACAAGGCAAACCCTGCAGAGAAAATCTGTCAAACTGAAGACTTAGGGAGGTACATTGAAGAGTGATAACTTACAGTTGATAAACGATTAGCAGCAGAAACATGCCTCTCAAATGCCCTTGATTTTCAAGGACATTCCTGATTCTGGCTCATACTACCTCTCCCCACCCCCTCCCTTCTTAAAATTTCTGAATTTATGACAGAACAATAGAGATTACAGTAAAGAATGTTATACATTATAGTTAAAAGTTTTTTTGTGTCAGAAAATGCAGGTTAATGCAAATTCTACTATTCTGTCAAGATTCTAACTAAGTAGTACTGATATTTAAAAAATGACACCGATTTATGGCCATTGACCCTGATTATTTATTGCTCCCCCCAATTCTTGAAGTGATACATTGTTGAAGTAATACATTGAGAGTTCTGACTAGAGGGAGAATATTTATAGGGCAAGGAAAGAGCCTGAATGTGACAAAGCTACATAACACACTGCAGCAAATGCCGTTTGCATAGGAAGATCAGTGTGGAGAAGAATCTTCCAGAAACAAAAGACCATTTTGTGTTGCCATTATCTGGTAATCAAAATGGGCATTACTTTCTAAATGTATGAGGAAATGGGAGGGGCAGTACTACACCCTCAGATGGGATGGAAAAGCTAAGTCTGCATTTAAGCTGTGACTGCTTAGAGATATATTTTTAATATTGTGCTATATGCCTAATGAAGACACAAGCAATGAAGAATTACATTAGAGAAACTTTCAATATAAGCGGTTACAAGGTGCAGTGACAACACCAACGAGACTAAATAGGTCGCCAGCAGCTGCCAGTGTCCAGCAGCTATGTAGTAAGGGCAGAATAAGGCTAGATAAAGTAAGTTAGGGCATAGATTTCCACCCAATGATTCACAAATTCCATAATAATAATAATTCATGTACTGCTAATGCAATACATTAACTGTAGTCCTAATAAAAATTTAGCACTGTCAATCTTAATGCTATAAGTAAATTTAGTGCATTGTGGGTATTGCTGTCATGTCTATTATACTGTACAGGAATAGTGACTGCATAAAATAGGAAATTCTAACAAGGGCACCCTAGTTTATAACCACACATTCTGACGGCATCAAAGGCTTACTAAAATAAGACACAATTGTAGAAAAGGAACAATACAGCACTGAACATCTGATTAATTAGTGCACAAAGCTATAAATTCTAAACTCTAAACAGGATACAAAGCAGGCAGGAAACCATTTTTGCATAATAAAATGCAGTGTGAATTAAAGCGTATAATTATAAACAGGCAACTAGAGCACCATAAAACGAACAGACATTGAATGAACAGAAACAAATTGTAACAGAGTTAATTATGTTAATTAATAATTGGCTGCATAAGCATATATAAAGTGAGCTAATAACTAGAGATATGCATAAATAACACAAGCTCAAGGGTAAAGAATAACAAAGTAGCAAGTAGCAAGCAATGACCTAACATAACCTTGAAGACTTGATAGCAATATATATTCCAATTAAGAGTATATAATGCTATTAAGTACCTTGATGAACTAGCACAAAGAACTGACAGCAATTAAAAGGAATTGCTGAGTCAGGAAAGATGTTATTTTAGATAAGACTCACTCAGTGCTAGTTCCTGAGGGAGACCAGCCACCTCTTCAACCATGTCCAAGGTAAGATCCCTCACACTATTCAAGTACAAGGTACAATCAGCAGTCAGGGAGAAGGGAACAGTCTGAGGTACAGCAGGAAAGACTAACCTGTGACTCCATGTGGGAGGTGTAAGCCAAGAAAAGAATTAAGAGAAGGCAGTAAAAAAAAACTAAGGAGCATAACTGCAAAAATAGCTAATGAGGCCTAGCAGGAGATGAGAAGGTCAAAGGTAAGAAAGGATTATCCTTTGCAATAATAGAAACTTCAGTCCTGCAAAGCAGAACTGTACTGATTTACCTTTTTAAAACAAAATAAACAACCATTTTGAGCAAGCTGCTATTATACATGTTAGTGCTTGCAGTTTGCTTTTATTTTATAAGACTTAGTTTTATTTTTATTTTGAGTAACAGTCTTAAATGTCATATTACCTGGAATTGAAACAGCAGACACCACAAAACACCTTTTCCTTATTAGAGAGCACATGTTAATTGTACATCTAGCTGGTGTCTCTACTGTAATATATGTTATTTAATATGATTATTTGATTTTTACAAAATCAAACATCAAGTGCAGAATTTCTTCTATAAAAATTACATTCAGAGATTTGTCACCATTAGAAGTGTTTTGTTTTAGATGAAGCCTGTCCATTCTGACCATTCGTGCAGAGGTTAGGACTCTCACTTCTTCATGTACAAAGGGAAGAAGGTTTGAATCTTTCCCCCCTTCATTTTTCTACTGTCTGACCATAAGTAATTAATTTAATTATAAAGCATTTTGAGTCTATTGGGAATTTGGGTTGGGGTCCTTAATAGTCTTCTGGACTGCTTACCCAGTAACTATGAACCTGTAATGTGCTTTCCCAGATGATAATCCAGCCAGTTGTCCCATTCTGTCCAGCCTCCAACCTAATCTGTGAAAACAGAAACACAATGTATTTTGTGTAGTTACCTGCTCTCTGTTGATGCTGCAACATTCCGAACTTTTGTCAACATAAGTAACTTCTTAAAAGTACTCGCGGTGGTGGTGCTGCGGTAGCGTTGTCGGCTCACAGTAAGACGCTGTCCTGTTCGATTCTCAGCTAGAGCATCTTCTGCGTGAAGACATGTGTGAATGGGCGTACCTTCATTGAAGGTTGTGCATCAGGGCTGTAACTCGGCACGTAAAAATCAACTACCAATCATTAGCGGACCAAAATTCCGCTGTGGCGACCCCTAACTGGGAAAAGCCGAAAGACACAAACAAACAAACAAGTAACTTCTTAAAAGTACTATTCATTTGGCCATGCAGAGCACATCTTTCTGAAACTTTAAGTGCAGAAGTGAGAAGTGTAATTCCTGCAGACAGATTTAATTGTTGAGTTTTTCACTCTCTCTCCCAATAATGTTCTCTGTGGTGTGTGTGTGTGTGTGTGTGTGTGTGTGTGTGTGTGTGTGTGCATCTGTGCGTGTGTGTGTGTGTGTGTGTGTGTGTGTGTGTGTGTGTGTGTGTGTGTGTGTGTGTGTGTTTGTATATGTCTCCACATGCGTTTGTGCACATGTGAATGTGTGTGCATCTGTGTGTGCATGTGTTCATGTCTGTGTTGAACAGCCAACTGGTGTACCTTTGAACATTGGAGCTGAGAGGTTGGTCCTGCATGTATTTAGGTACATTCCATAAGAACACTGCATCTAGTAAAGTACTGCTGTACTGGGGATTGTAGAATTCTGCAGGGGACAATGGAGTTACGTGCCGCAACCATAAGTACTGACATTCTGCTAACAATGTCTACTATGTGGAGTTTAAAACTAAAGGCTGGGGTTGTCCAGTGGAAACTGTCTTTTAGGCCATCTAATCACATGAAGAATGTCATTTGTGTATCTGCTTTTCACTGTCAACATGAGAATCTGAGTTTGAGTTTGAGACTTAAGTCTGCAGCTGACCCGCGGTAGTGGTGCTGTGGTAGCGCTGTTCCCTCACAGTAAGACGTTGTCCCGTTCGATTCTCAGCTAGAACGTCTTCTGTGTGGAGGCATGCGTGAATGTGTTTGCCTTCATTGAAGGTTGTGCATCAGGGCTGGCAACTCGGCACGTAAAAATCTACTACCAAACATTAGCGGACCGGAGTTCCGCTGTGGCGACCCCTAACCGGGATAAGCCGAAAGACACAACAACTTAAGTCTGCAGCTGTGACATAAGTGTTGCACCTTGAAAGACACCAAGCTGTACTGTGAGCACCATTGGTGGAACTACTGCCATCCTGCAAACATCACCCACTGATTTAGAGTTCAAGACTCGGTATCAGAATCTATAATATCTAGACTTTATCCAACAGGCTGTCTTACCATAAGGTATATTTACTCTCCAAATTAAAACATGCACTACAAATGTTGTGCACCTTCACTGGGATAACACTTGTTTATTATACAGCATATGGTAGTTTGTTTCTATGTTTGAAAGAATTTCTAAAGATCACGGGAATGTTATTTAGTTTATTGTTATACTTGCCTCTATGTTGGTAATGTTTCCACAAATTTTTATTACAGTGTCTATAAATGCTGGAAAATAAATTTTAATACTGAATGCTCCATTTTCAAAATTTCATTGCCTGATGAATATTTCAGCACCAAACATGAGTGCTAATTTCTCTTTATTTCTGTTTAATTCATCAAAAAAAAAAAAAAAAAAACATAGCCTTGCTTAAAACTTACAACAAAAACCACAGAAAATCCACTGCATATAAAATTAAATTTGGCAATCTCTTAGCATAGTTGAGGACTGACAGAGTGAAATTCCAGAAACGAAGTGTGATCTGACAGCAATCTTTTTTTAAAAAAGACGTGACACTCTGGCATTCTGAATTAGCAGACACAGCTGTTTGATAATATAAGTGATAAGAATATGAACAAGGGCATTTTCAGCTGTTTTCTTTTGTCAGAAATGGTTCTGCGATATTTACGAATGTAAACTGCCAAGAAAACAATTCAGTAAGTTCAAAAAGTGAACCTGTAATATCAATCCTCTGCAAAACTGCAAAACATGTGAAAGACTTGATACCAAACATCAAAGATAATCCCTGCCAAAGTTCTGAAACCTAAACCAAAAATCTGCTGTAATATGGTGGTCAGAAATGAAACAGGCATAATCAAAACCACACTTTGTTAAAACAACAAACAGACGATCAAGTTCATCTCTGTCACATACACAGATATGAGACTTTATCAGCTTCAGTTAAGGTTACCACTCAATAAATAATCTCTTAGACTCACACGATTGTAATTAGGTGACACTAAGTTATGAAAACTTAAAATATTTCAACCTTCATTTAAAAAAAAAAAACATTTAAAATTCACACTTTGATTTAACCCACATTCCTTGTAGTCCAATTATCATCGGTTGCCATGCATAAAATTGTATGTCTCTGGGTATTTTTTATTGTGCTTCTGAATACATAGTATACTTGGCCACATGTGCAATGTATGATGACTTCTACACTGGCAAAATTAATCAAAAATTAAAAAGCAGGGCATATGAAAATGTGCATGCTATTAACCATGGAAACAAAGTGAATGATTTGTATAAATGTTTCCTCAAATGTAATAATTAAAACAATGTACATTTTAAGTTCTAGATAATTTTCTTAAGCATTTAAAGGAACAATTATCGAAGAAAAGAAAAAAATATGCAAAAAAAACCTTAAAATATGATACACATATGCAAGGTCAAGAAAAGAACAGCAGGAGTTGAGCAGGAGTTTTAAGATAATAAAGGAAATACAGGAGAACAAATAAGGCATTATACTGGAAGAATATGAATATATTGCATTATGCAAAAAAGTACAACATTAAACATATTGTGCTCAGTAGAAATTAATGCAGAAATTATCACTGTAATAAAAAATCCATTTAATAAAAGCACTATACTAAAAAGATTTAATATATATAAGAGGAAAAGACCCTAGAGACAGTAAGAAAAAGAAAAATCAAGTCGTGAAGTCATAAAAAATGAAAACAGAGAGAAATAAGTGCTATTAATAGACGATTCACTGGTGAATGAAATATCTACAATCTTCTGTGATGGGAATGGAAAAACACTACTATCTGACTCTCAGGTGGTAAAATAAAATCCATGTATGACAGAGTGTTTAAAAGAGTAAATACAAATCTATTAATTAAGGTGGGAATTATGCATGATAAAAAGAATGACTTGAAACCAAAGAAGGAATATATATATATATATATATATATATATATATTGTAAAATACTAGTAAACCATTTTACAAAACAGGAGTAGAAACTAATAGCATCTGGTCCTCTACTAAAGTGTGGTAAGAATGAATGATATAACAGGAAACTTTCGCTTTGATACTTCCATGACTAAATTAGTAATGGTTATTCTTAACAAATATTTTTTTTTTTTTATAAAAGAGGTCACAATTATCTATCACACACCTAGCAAAGTGCCTGGAAGAAGAAGTATGGCTTTTTAAAACACAAACAAAGCAATACTGATTAAAAAGGCATATTTATAAACTGTGCCCACAAATGCAAGGGTTTAAGTAACAAGAAATTATTTTGGAGCAGTTACTCAAATTAAAACAAATGCATGTGGAGTCTACTGTAGAAACCTGAGTAATAGATAAGGACTGGAACAAAGACTGGTATTGTTTACTAAGATGAAATTATTCTGAGACAAAGTAGGGAAGCAACTAACAGTTGAGCACAAGATTAAGGCGTGGGGATATTAATGTACGTCATGTTATGGTCCTAAAGTTAAGCCCTTTAGCCTCAATTTGCATGCCATGTGACTTTGAACAAGTCACTAAGTTAGGCTGCCCCTCAAAAGTTCCAGTTGTGCCTGGTGGGTTTACCTGGTTAACAAATGAATGGCTTATAAATAAAAATAGAAATAAAAATAGAAATAAAAGCTAAATTTACAGAACATTTAGATACCAAGAAAAAAGTATCTGTATTATTAGAAAGAATAAAATATAAAGTGACTAACATATTATTGGCCTATACTGACCACCATGAGTGTGTCAAATCAGCAAAGTTAGATTCATAGAACATAAAATGTTTGAATACTCTTTGCTGAAACTAACTTCACAGTGGAGTTTGCTTTTTTTCCCACTGTTGTGTGACCTTGAAGTTGATGTATATAAGTGCAAGGGTGTGGGTGATGTCTCCCTACATGGGGAATGCCGGGGGACTTTACTCCCCTGCAAAACAAACTTTTTCTCCACTGCTCAATGAAGGTAGTTTTGGCAAATGATATTAGTTATTTACCTTCACTGTAACTACCTTTGGCAAGCTGACATGTAAACAGACCACCATAGTATGTAGAAAAGATATTAATATGATTATAGTTTATCATATGCACATTTGTTTGAAGGCAGAGATACTGCATCTGCAAAATGTAGTTATTATTGATTCAGACAAAAGAAATGGCTTTGCAATTCTGAAAATAAATTGATGCATTTATTTTCAAAAGACAACATGCATTGATAGCAAGAAAATTAAGGAGAAGAAGAAGGCATTCTCAGTATTACAATACCTTAACTTAGGAGCGCTCATACTGCTGTAGCGATGCAAAAGTAACAGTTACAATGTAGAAAAAGTGACAATAGTAACAGTTAAAATGTAGAAAAAGTGACAATACCTTAACTTAGGAGCGCTCATACTGCTGTAGCGATGCAAAAGTAACAGTTAAAATGTAGAAAAAGTGACCTTAGGAAAAATGTATCAGTGCTACCATAGAAGTTATAAAATTCCAACCACTTAAGAATAAAACGTAACATTATGTGAGTAGGACTGGTGTTCACTGTTTACAGGAAAATACTGATGCCGTCGGAAAATTGTTAAAAAGACAGTAAGCAGGAAATAAACAAAAGGACTATATTAAAGCTAAGTACAAGAATGACACTTTAATAAATACATAAAGTAATAATATATAAAAATAATAACTAGAAGAGATGAGTATGCAAAAGAGTACAAAAATAGCAATAAAGAAAATAATGAAGCAAAGTATTAAAATAAAAGTATGAAGCAGATAAAGGGGTAGTAACTTGAAGTTATTGATACTATAACAATTGTCTTGTGATTAGACCTTTGACTGCAGGAATTGCTGTCTTACATTGCATGTATTAGAACCACAAGTGCTGATGAATGCTTGCTTGAAGCTGATAAAAGTTTACTTATCTGTTTTTTGGTTGTACTATACTGGAGATATTTTACAGTTCTGAAAATAAAGTGTATTTATCCAGTGTTCTAATCATGACTTGTTGACATGGAAGTTATTTATGTTTTTAGTGCTGCATTTGTGGATTTTTATACTTGGTGGCTCCTACTCATGATAACTGTGGGAGACATGGGTGTCCAGAGGGTTAAGAGAGTCTTTACTGATATGATACATCATGCAAAGGAAAATGCATGAACACTGCAATGGAGATGTCCACCACAGGGGGTGTCCCTTCATTCCTGAAGGGTGGGCTGGATATTGAAGCTGGATTGGCATCAAACAGCTGCGTGTCAGCAGGGGAAGCATGACATTAGGAGCGTCTATTCCTGTACAGTGTAGAACTCATCACAACTGAAGTGAGAGACTGATCAAAACCTACCTGTATAACTGTGTTGTTTCCATGCACATCTGGTCTCAGTCAACTTATTCTACGGTGGTATTTTCATATGCAGAAAAGCATACCACAGTTGGCTATGGAGCAATAGGTTTGTGGGCTCTCCATTATGTGCTTGTGTTCTTCCTTGTGCAGATTCCACTGAGTATGAGTCCAGTACAATAGGACAACAAATGACTAATGTCAAACTGACACCTTTGGTTGATGATAATGGCAACATGCAAACAGCACAGTCTGATGACATTCTGCTAATGTACGCAGCACAGTCTGATGACATCCTGCCAATGTACGCAGCACAGTCTGATGACATTCTGCCAATGTACGCAACACAGTCTGATGACATCTTGCCAATGTACGCAGCACAGTCTGATGACATCCTGCCAATGTATGCAGCACAGTCTGATGACATCTTGCCAATGTACACAGCACAGTCTGATGACATCCTGCCAATGTACACAGCACAGTCTGATGACACCCTGCCAATGTACGCAGCACAGTCTGATGACATCCTGCCAATGTATGCAGCACAGTCTGATGATGTCCTGCCAATGTACGCAGCACAGTCTGATGACGTCCTGCCAATGTATGCAGCACAGTCTGATGACATCCTGCAAATGTATGCAGCACAGTCTGATGACATCCTGACAATGTACGCAGCACAGTCTGATGTCATCCTGCCAATGTATGCAACACAGTCTGATGACATCCTGCCAATGCATGCAGCAGAGCAGGAGGATGCGTCACCCAAATCCATTGTCACAAAAGCTTCACCAAAGGTACAAGCTGAACTCATGACTTCACTAGTTCATAACAGATATCCTGTACATGACAGTCTCACATGGTCTACACCTATGTACCCAATCCATACAGCTTCTAACATAAAAAATATACGTGAGAGGTATGTATAGCCATCATAACAAAGATATGGCATGAGATATGACACCAGAGGGACACAAGGTCCACTCTGATAAGGCTATAACACTTGCAATTAACCAGTGGATGTGGAGGTCAGTGACCTAGCAGACAGACAGTTGCTATCTACAGCATTGTGGAGATGGTCAGTGCACTGTGACTTGTAGGAACATGTGCACCAGCTGTACAGTGATCTGGAACATATGGTCAGGGAACATATAGTGCTGCTGAGGTTGCTTGTGCCAAATGTTACTTCAACAGGTACACTCATGGGATGCATTGCAGCTGCCATCCATTCTGCTGAACAGCCCATACAGACCACTCATCATGGGTGGGTCTGGATGCAGTACAAAGTCCATCCCAATTCAAACTACACAGACCTTTGCTGAGGTATCACCTGTATGCATTTGCATTGCTACATCACATCATGGGCAACACCATTCCTCAGGTTAAACACATGTGATTCCACATGCAGGTATATGCTTATGGTCTGCTATCTCTTCCCATTGCCTGCCATGTATGAGAGTAAGGTCTGCACTTAAGTCAGTACTTTGTACACCAGCAATTTTTAAGTGGCAACACAACACCACCATTAGAGGATCCAATTCCTGACTTTCCAGAACCTTCTATGATATTTTGTTGCTGTGTACACCTTACATGACCTTATCCAGCAGTATATTATTGCATTCACCTGTTAATGTGTCTTCTCCATCTCTGCAAATGATGATGACTGTGATCTCCCCACCTCCTAATCTGTGGAGGACAGTGATCTCTGTTGTACATGGTGACCAGTCTGTGCACTGTTCCCCGCAGCCTGGGTGTGATAGTACATATTCTGTGTTATCTATGTCATGGCCCATAGCTGTGGACTAGATGACAACTCTTTGATAGTGCTCCAAGCATTATAGGTGTCACAGATTTGCCAAGGTTCTGTTACAGTGTGTGCTTTCTAGGACTCTCCACCCTGCCTGCCTGCTGCTGCTACAACCTGTAAGGCAGGTCGCACCATAGTGGTCACCTGCTGCTCTATATGTTTGAGTAATAACATGTCATGGAGTATAAGACACACAACACATATCTTGTCTGGATTATGTTGTGGTGCCCTTTCAGAGATGTCTGAAATTTGGAGGAACCCCTTCAATAGTCAAAATAGACACTTCATTATGTTTTGTGTTTCCCCATAAGCTGTCTTGTAGGCTATTTCCTGTATGGCCTAGGGGGTTGTACATAGAGATTTTTAACCAGGGCTCTAGGGTACATCCAGTATTGCCTGCAACACACAGCATATTATATGTGGCCTGCATACATGGTACCTGCATGTTTAGAGATGTCTATCTGGCATGTATTTGCACCTGCCAACGTAAGGAAGCCATGGGAAATCAGCTCACTGTAATGATTGTTATAGGTCAGGCCTGTGCCAAATGTATGAATGATGTGAACTACCTAGGTGATGCGCAGACATATTGTAAATAACACCCTGCAAATTATTGACTACCCCACATTTCAAGGAGTTTCTCTTTGGACCTGATAGGATATTGATAGCAACATGGGTGCAAATATATGGTTCACACCCAGGATCTCAGAGAAATGGGAGATGTCACAAAAAGCCTGCATGATGTTGCTTCTGTACTGTGTGGTCCTGCTGAACCAGTTATTTTCCTCCACATGTTATAACATAATATCAAGGAACTGGTTAACAATTCACAAGGCTGATGTCTGTGATATTTATAATACACCCATCATAGGTTGCTGAAAGGTGTCCCTGTAGCTAAGATGTTTATGGCAACACACAGTTTTGTGCTCACAGGAATGGACACACCATGCATCCTCCTTGATTCAGCCTGTGGGTGACTATGTTCCTGTCCACTATGAAATGTTCAACAATCTCTTGGTTATCAGGTGGTGGTATATCCGGCACTCTCTGTACCAAGATGAATAACAAACCAATAAGCAAACAATAAAAAAAGCAATGCCAAAGCTTGAACAAATACTGAAAAAACACACACCTTGTAACACTCAGGAATGCAAGGAGTATGATTTATTAACACCAGTTTAGCTCTTTTATTCAATATGACCAAACATCATCAGAACTCAGTATTTGTTCAAGCTTTGGCCTTACTCTCTGTACCTACTCTGCTGGCATAGATGGTTGAGTGCTGCATCCAGCAGTGGTTCCCAATGAGAACTAATCATTTATATGACTGCTGTTCTTGGCAGTGCTGTTACTGTGAATGAATGTCTAGGGAGAAACATTGTCAGTGACTAATGGCTAGGGAAAAACATTCTCAGCGACTATTGATGCTCATAGTTCATAGGTTCAACTTGATGTTGTCCATTTTGTCACTGTTATGTGACCCTGAAGCTAATATATTTAAGATGATGGGGTGGGAGGTATCCACCAATGGGGGTTTGCAGTTAGGCTTGTCTGCAATCCACTGAAAAGTGTTTCTATGACACTGAAAACAGTTTTCAGCAATATGGATTCAGACAAAATTACCATTGATGCATCGATGTGAATCTACTGCTATCACATGCTACTATTTCTAGCATGACACCCATCAAGTACACCCTAAAACGTGGAGTTTAACATAAGGAGTCAACCATTTTAGGATCCTTCATTTGCATTATCATTGTGGCTCCTTTGAAGGGGTTTCCATTATGTACTCAATAGTATCCAATTTTTTTCTTTACCATTGCATAGCAGTTACCCATGCTAATTTGCACTTCTGAATATGCTAACCATCTAGGAATCCCAACCTAAGACTACCTACAACAGACCACCAACCTACAACAGACCACCAATGTGTTAAAAGGTTCACTTCATTAAAGGCAACACATTCAAAGATTTCTGCAGAAAGCAATTTTAATTTTCTGTGAGCTACAGCTGTCTTGGATGTATTCGTAATCATGCAGAGGAACATGGAGGGGCAGAGCCAGGTCCATGGAAGTTATGGGCTAGGCTTTATGCATGGTGCAAAGCAAAGCTAAAAAATGAGACGTGGATTATAACCTTCGCCGGAATAGTTCTAGAGCTGACTGCAGTTTCCTGAGCAAACTGCTTTATGTCACTGCATGGTAATATATACCATTTCATAGTATCCGTACAAACTACATTACAGCTATCTCTATGAACTTGGAGAAAATACTTATTAGGAATAATTTATTCTTTTTTATTTAAACTATTGTGTTCATTTACATCCTATTTGTATTTTGTGAAAGATGGTCACAATATTATCATTACAATTTTAATCTCTCTCATTTCAAAAACATTCAACAGACATGAAAAATATCTTTATTTTATTTAGAGTTGCTGACTGGGGAAGAAAGATGATTCTACTCTACCATTTCAGGCTCTGCCTTGGAATAAAAACAAGTAGTGATTACACTGAAATTAATAACAGGCAATAATCACAGATATAAAACAATATTATCATAGAAAAAGTAAGTTAAAAAAAGTACTTTCTAGGCTTTTATTTTTCTTACTTTCTGCATTAGCTATAAAACCCTTTGCTGATAGTATTAGATCCAATAAGAATATTAATGGTATCAAAATAAAAGAAGAATTTGAACTAAAGATTCACCTCTTTGTTGATCATATTTTACTAACAATAAGAAATATAGAACATTAATTAGAACATATAATTAGTTCTAGGAAACAGTTTGAAGAAATCTTGAACTTAAGGTGTAATCATAATAAAACAAGTGCATTAATAGTTAATAATAAATTTTAAAAAATCATACAAAAATATTCTAACTTCAAATACATTGGTATAACTATTATGTGTAATAGTAAAGAAATGATACAAGCAAACTTTCAACAGGTTGTTGATTAAATTTTAAGTTTAATCACAAATTGGAACAAATTCTTCTTTACCATGGAAGAACAGTATTGCTTGTCTTACAATCTTTAGTACTATCACCACCAAAAAATTGATAAAGAAGATAAATAATATGCTACTTAATATTTGTTGGCATCTTTCTAAACCAAGAGTTTCCTTTGATTGGCACAAAAAGTGTTGGGATAACAGTAAATAGGATTCACTGATATTCAATTTATGCTACTTCAACAATTGTAAAAGTTATAGTGTTGTGGATAAATGTGTCTTCTGATTCATAATGGAAACAAATACATCAATAAATGTAATTAGTAAATAAATATATCACAACCAATCATAAATAAATAGTCTGTAATAGTTTTATCTAGTTATTAAAATATTTTTGTGTAAGTGGAATATACCCTCTTCTCAAATTTGCTATTTAAATAACATGATTTCATCTTTCCGAAAGTTCACATATTCTAACCACTGTATTAAAGACTTAATATTGTAGGTGTTACCAACAGCATATACAAATAACTCCTTAGGAACTCATAACTTCAAAAAAAACTAGTTTCAAAATAACAAAGTAACCTAATTTAGTGACATCAATTCTTAAATGGTACTGATATATGTACTGCTGAAAATGTAACATCCAAATACAATCAGGATTCAGAGAATTGTTTAATTTTACAAATATTTAGAGACTTTGTGAACACAGACTTAAATAAGATATATAACCTAAATAAGAAATTGTTCCCCAAATTATTGGAATTCTTAAAAAAATAACAATAATACAATGAAAAGGAATCATATTTGTCACAAATGTATAAAATTCTTAAGTTACAATTCACATATTTAGACAATTCCTATTAGAATTATTTCTCCAAAATTAGTAATGAGAACTTCTCTGAAGAATACAATAAATGAATATTAAAATCTACAGATAAAACCCCATCTTCATCATAATAGAAAATTACACGAAGATTTTGTCACTCCCAACAAATTACAATTCTGACTAAACCAAATAAAATTAAATGCAATGCGATTCTGAAATAACACTGATTGGATGCATATGGTACATGAATGTGAAGTCATCTGCCCTTTTTGGAAAGGCATTAATAACTTCATTCAAGCCCTATGGTCAGATAGAGGTAATATTTCTAAATATTTCATTCTGGTTAATCCTCCGATTCCTCAGATTATTCCAAAAACCCAAGTGCGTCTTCTTCGGACTCTTCTTAGCCAGAAAAGTAATGACTAAAAATTGGAAAAGTCAAATTACCCCCTCTACTGTTGAATTTATTAGTATGTCAAAAATTGTTTGCAGTAATGAATTGCATGCTATAAACATGAGAGCTTCTAATATTACACATTCATATAAATCCTGGCTTAAACTTAAATACTTGCTTGAAAAATATTAATTGTTGTTGACGTATAACTTTGATGTATTGATCAGCTGTGGGCTTATGTAAATAGTTATTTGTTTGTTTTATAATTTATTTATCTATTGTTTTAAAGCCAAATAAAAAAGTGCTTAGCACATGTTATAAAAGCACTCCATGAATTCTGGAAACTTTATATACAGAACAACTTCCCTATTTATCATCCAGAACACACTATAATAGAGGTGTGAAAATAAACTTATTTAGTTTAGCAGGAAGAACAAAGACACATGGTGAATGATTTACAGTAAATTCGGATGTAAATACAGCTGATTGCAGAGGGATGGTTGAAAAGTGAAGGGGGAGGGTGAACTGAGAGAGGAAAAAGAAGCATTAGAAGGAAGAGGGGCATATGAGGGATGAGATATTTGGGTGGCTAAGTAGTAGCAGAAGTGAGCGAGTGATTGTGTGTAAAGACACTATATAGTAACAGAAAAGGAGTAGTGTGTGTTATGCAGCTTGAAAATGTGAGGGTGGGTTGCTGTGTTCAGGTGATGCTACTGCTTTGTACGCATTTACATTGTGTTTGTTTAAATAGGAAGGATTATATTTCTTTGTCCTCTGAGTTTCCACGTCAAAGGATCAATATATTGTTTCTAAGTCTTGTATTCCAAAAATATCTGTAATTATGTTGCATTTGTTTTAGTCAGGTTGCCTTTTCTTACACATTTATTTCTTTTCTATGTTTTATAAATTTACATACATACATACAAATATTTCAAGCATGGGCATTAATGCCCTTGTAGTTTGCCGATATACCAAAACACTTGTTTCCATAATAAGTGTTCAGGCTTTTCTTACAAATATCTAAACTAGTACTTGCTTTAATATAATTTGGTAGTATGTTCCATGCATCGGCTACTCTGCAGAGAACAAATAATTATACTTCGCATTCCTATAGAATCTTTTTTTAATTTCTCCAAATATTTGGGTTTCTAATAGCATGACAGGAATGGACCCCATTCCTAAATCAAAGTACAATTAAAGTTCATGAAATTAGTATTGTTCAATCTTTGATGTCAGCCAAAAGTGCTCTTTGCACCCCTCTCAATGTGCCCAGTAATGACTCCTTCTGCAATGTATATGGGATTACATGGATTGATAACATATCTAAATATTATTGTCAATTCTTTTTTATAAGACCCATTGTTTCAACTATTATTGGAACTGTCTGGGTATCTTTCTTTTACGTTGCTCTCATTGCTTCTTGCAAATCCTGATATTTTATGACTTTGTGTCTCTCTGTACACAAGACACTATAGTCACTGGGCATGGTGATTTCAATGATCAATGCTACTTTTGTCTTCTTTTCTTGGACCACTATATCTGGTTTTCTAGCATCTATCTTTTGAACGGTTGGTAATGGGTGATCCCATGTGATATAAACTTCATCATTTTCTCTGATGCTTTGTGGCTCACATTTTCAATGTTTTTCAGCCACTTCAATACCATAATGCTTGCACAATCCCTACTGCAACAGTCTTGCCACATTATTATGCCTTTCAGTATACAGTCCTTCTGGCATTAGTATGTGACAACCAGCAACGAGGTGTGCAACTGTTTCCAATTCGGTCTTACAAAACCTATATTTGTCCATTTCTGCCACATGTTCAATGGACTTTGTAAACCAGCATGTATGTAGCCCACTGTATTGGGCTGCCAATATCAGCCTTTCATTTCTTGGTTTGAATTTGTCTCTCCTTAACCATTCCTGTGTTCATTCCTGATCAACATAAGGTTCTTCCAGAAGTTTTCTATACTTGCAACTATATTTATGCTTTTTCCACATTTCTTGCTTTCTCATCTGGTCCTTCACCTTATATTCTTTCTATGGCACATTCAGTTGCTGCCTGATTTTTATCTACTTCTGGTTTGATTTCCATTCCTGCTTGACGCCGATATGCTTCTGCTAAATTAAGCAGGGAAGTAATCTTAGACTTATTCTCCTCATGTTTCAAAGTCTTGTGAGGTCAGCAGGTATGTGTGGAGTCCCATGATTGCAGATCTATATATGTAATCAGTTTCAAGGAGGCCCATCCCTCCTTCGGAACAGGGAATATATAATCTTGGTATGCACTGATTTTTATAAATAATTTGGTGAGCATGAAGCATCCTTCTTGTTTTCCTATCTAACCTATCCAACACATTTTGGGGCCAGTCAGTCACTTCAAAACTTAGGACAGGAAGAGGAAATTGGTTTATACCTTGGAGTTTGTTCCTAGATGTCAATGCTGTTTTCAGAATTAATTTAAGTCTTCTAAAGTATTCCTTCCTAAGTTTTATTTGCATTTGTTCATGTTTTATTGCTGATCCTTCATTTCCCACATTTTTATACACTCCCTCTTGCTCATGTTCTTTCATATCACATTCTTGACTCAAACTGATGTTTTCCTAGTGCTGCAGTTTTCCTGCTTTAAAGGTTGCTTTTGCACACTTATCAAGACCAAATGACATTCTTATATAATCTGAAAAAGTTTTGACAACCTGCAGCTGTGCTTTCAGTTCCTTATCTGATGAGCTATACAGTTTTAAATCATCAACAAAGAGAAGATGAGAAGTTGTTAGACTTTGTTGTTTTCTAGGAGCCAAATTGTAGCCATGGCCTAAGCTGTTAAGTAAACAGCTTAATGGATTAATGGCAAGGCAGAATAGCAACAGTGACAGAGAGTCACCCTGGAATATCCCCCTTTGAATTTTTATCCCTGAGATAATAATCTGTCCTTTATCATGGCTTAATTGCAAAGTGGTCTGCCACTGTTTCATGGTCACTGTAATTTAGTCAATCAGTGTAGGGTGTATCGTATATATTTTTAAGCACTCTTTTATCCATGAATGTGGAATACTATCAAATCAATCCATGCCATACTTAAATTCTTCCTCTTTTTTTACAGTTCTCCAGTATGACTTTATTTAACAACAAATGATCCTTTATTCCCTATAACTTTCTTTTATTGCCCTTTTGTTCTACTGCCATAATTGAGTTTTCTTCTAAATTACTATAAACTCTGTCGGCATCAATTCCCATGTATAGTTTATGCATCGTCAGAGGGCAAATTGTTGGTCTATCATTTTTAGGATAGCTTGCAGGTTCACTGTTAATAAGGAGCATTGTTTTGCCTGTTGTTAGCCAGGTTTGTGTCTGTTTGGGGTGTGCATATAAATAGTTCTTACTGATGGCTAAATCGTTGTGCAAAGATGGTAATACTTTTAACCAAAAGTTAGGTACTGCATCTGGGCCTGTGGTTTTCGAATTAGAGGCTTTTCTTAACTTTGTTTCAATCTATGTGGCTTTTACTTGATCCCATTTCATATCCTGTACCTTTAAACTTCTTATTCTTTCTTTTACTTCTTCTATCCATTTAGCATCTTTGTTATGTTCCACAGGATCTTCATAGATGCTTCTTCAAAATGGATGTACTTCCTCTTTTTTTGGTGGTCTTTCAATTCCTTTTACCTTATTTCCCAATTCTCTCTATTGCTTATTTTGTACTTTTCCTTTATATTTTTTTCCGTATCTTCTAAGTTTTTCTTGCTTGTGCTGAAATTTTAAGTTCATTATTTGCGATAGTGCATGATAGATCCTGGTCTGTTCTGATACTGTGCATTGCTTTAATCACATTTATCTTTCTAAGTATTCTTGTTGATCTAGTCCCTCTTCTATAGTCTTCTAACAGTGAAACTTCTTGTCTTAATTGCTTTATAGTTTTCTCTAGTCGATACTTCCATGATGGTATTCGATTTCTGCCCATCCTTTCCCTCGCTACCCTGTGATCTTGTGGTAGAACAGCAGCACAACAATATTTCTCCCCTTCCTTTCCCTCGCTACTCTGTGATCTTGTGGTAGAACAGCAGCACAACAATATATCATGTTTACCTCTGTTATATCACATTTTATTTATTTTTTTATTTATTAAAATTTGTTAACCGGATTGGTCCAGCTGGGCTTGTGGCCCATTTTCAGTGGAGACCCGAGGGAAAAAAAGGATCTCTATGGACAGTTCTAATTACTGCATTCATTCATTTTATCAGAATTCTGACTTTTGGGGTTTTATTGACCTTCTGCAGTCTATTTCTCTCATTGACCTGAATATACCAATCCATGTATATTAAATCAAGGAACTCTTCTCTTAGCTCATTTCCTTCCAAACTAAGGGCACATCCCTTGTTTTCCGTTTCCTGTGGGCATTCTATAGAAAGTTCTAACCTCTCTGTGTCGGAGTGAAGCCTTCTAGCTTATCAGTGGGAGTGGTAAGCACTAGGTAGTCTATCTACGACAAGAGGTTTCTGGCCCAGAATTTGGAGTTTATTGGCCGTTTGGGCAGTGTTTCCATCTTTTTCAACTTTCTGGCTTAAAAGCCCGGGTTGTGCTGGTTTCCCACCTTTCCTGTAACTAGTCTAGTCCAGATACAGATTTCCTGTATCCAGGACTGTTTGTACACTTCTGAGAGGTGCCAAAGTCTGCTCTTCAAATTTTCCCTTAGATCTGCTAGTTCTCTCCTCTCCTGCACTTTTGCTAGCTTATTAGTTTAGCACTTTACCATACCAGACTTCTTGTAGAAATTATTGTAGCACACAAAAGCGCTACCATTACTAAACATTCTGCAAGGAAACAGCTCCAGTACTTATTATTAATGCCCACCCCTCCAGGCATGTCTAAAGGTCAGTTCCCTGTGCTTTCTCCTGTTAACCTGGTGAACTTGGGCATCCTGAGGCAATGTAGTAACTGCCTCATGTTTACCGACAACCCTCTCCTCTTACCTCCCAACACTTAGACTTGCAAGAGATGCACTTATATATCCAGATTGGAAGCCAATCACTCTCCAGCCAAAACTGGAATAGATGGTCAAGAGGAGAAGGTCAACACTTGCACCACACCACATGGAACACTTAGCCCTCCAGAACAAACACCAGCACTGCCTTCACATAAAAACACAAACCACACACCCACCTTTGCAGAGGCTCTCAATAAAAATCTACCCAAACAGCAGAGACCTCCAAGGCAGAAATGCACTCAACCACCACAACAGAAAGCTAATCATGAGACACATAACTCTCCTAAACAGTGTGCCACTCAACCAAAGCCCCTAAGGCAAAACAGCAGGCCCAGCACACTAGTCATAGGTGAGTCGATAGTGAGGCACACTGATGCCCCACTCACTAGGCTGAATAAGGAGAAAGTAACAGTCAGCTGCCTGTCAGGTGCCAGGATCTGCCATATAACACACGCACTCAGGTCCCTCAACAACAGGTACAAATATAACTCTGTCATTGTACACGTGGGTGTGAATGACCTGAGACATACCTCCCTGGACTACATGAAAAGAGATATGGAGGAGCTCTTGGATTATGTAGCCCAGGTGAGTATGACCCTAGCCCTGAACAGCATCCCACCATCACCCAGAATGATATCACAGTACAAGCAGAAAATGATTGATGTCAACAATTGGATAATTTTCTGCTGTCATTCTAAGGGGATCCAGTATCTGTCTGCCTGGGGTGACATGACTGACAGACCTCGATGCTTTGCCAGAGATGGTCTGCCTCTGTCACCTCTGGGCTTCCAGATTCTGGCCAAGGCTCTTGCCCCCCTATAGTGCCTTTTTTAGGTGGTACTCCAAAGAACAAATCACCACAGTAACAACTACAAACAAATGCAATCTGAGGATCATACTGCTCAATGCTAGAAGTCTAAATCTCAAAATGCACTCGCTCGAAGCACTCCTTAAAATGGAGAACATCTGCATTTGTGCTGTAACAGAGATCTGGTTCAAGGCAGCACAAAGTACCCCTGCACTGCCAGGCTATAACTCATTCCACACCTTTCTGCCCCAGAACTTGGACTGAAGCTTCAAAGGTGGTGGTGTTTCCATATTCATAAAGGATGTGCACACCTCCAGACTGGTAGTCCAACATAATGCATCAGAGATACTTCAGGTGCAGCTAACATTAGGTAAGACAGCGATTCAGGCCGTAGCTTGTTATAGGTCCCCAACCATGTCCCAAGACACTCACTCCATGTTCCCAAGCACCCTGGAGAATATTAGGGTCCAACTTAACACACTCATACTGGGCAACTTCAACTACCCCTCCATTAACTGGGAAAACTACTCATGTAACACTACACTTGCCCAATATTTCATGGAATTCATTAATTCCAATGCCCTGGACCAGCTTGTTCTTACCCCACTAAAGGGAGCAGCATTCTTGACCTAGTCATTACTAACATGGGCGACCGTTGCTCTACACCAATAGTCAATTCCTCCCTAGTTAGATCCAACCACAAACTAATCACCTTGGAAATCCACCCCCCTCCACAAAAGTAACCACCATGAAAAACTTCTCCAAACCTAACTTTGGGCTCCTAAGAACAGAGGTCTCTAACTTCACAGCACCTATGCAAATGGAGAATAGTTGCATGACTGCCGAATCATACACCAATGCACTGTACGAACACATACACAAATGCATGGATCTCGCCATACCCAATAGAAGCAAGATGCTCTCCTCCAAAAAAAGGAAGCCAATCTGGTGTTCCCTGCCATAAACAAACTCTACAACAGAAGGAGGAAACTGATGTGGAATAAGGTAAAATCCCAAGACTGGAAAAACTCCCTTATCAGCCTCAACAAAAAGTTGAGATCCCTTATCAAATCCTCTAAAGCTAGCTATGAAAACAGAATTGCAGCAGATAGTAAAGGCAACCACAAGGCCTTCTATAGTTATGTAAAGAACCTCCATGACAATACCCAGATTTGCTCTGAGCTACTGCACAATGGTACCTCATATACCAAACCAACAGATATTGCCAGTATACTGGCCGACAGATTCAGTCCAAACTTTACCCCTCTCTCCCCCCAAAGGACCAATCACAATACCAGTAGATTGCCAGGCACCTAGTATTACTGCTGCACAGGTTAAAACAGCACTGTCCAAGGCCAAGAATACAGTTTCTATTGGACCTGACAATATCCCTGGCTGTGTTCTACATGAACTACAGAGTGAACTGGCACCTCACCTGTGTACCCTGTTCAATCACAGCCTCACATCAGACTTTGTCCCTAACAAATAGTGCACTGCTATAGTCATCCCTCTCCACAAAGGAGGAGTGACTTGCAGACCCTGGGAACTATTGCCCCATTAGCCTGACAAGTCTGATATGCAGAGCTATGGAATGCATTATCATGGACCTAATAAACAAGGATATAGGGAATCTCCAAACTTTGGATCCCACACAGTTTGGTTTTGTGAAGGGTAGATCATGCCTGCTCAACTTGGTCGACATCTTTTAGTCAGTCACCAGAGCTGTAGATGAAGGCAAGGTGGTTCATACAGCCTACCTTGATCTGGCCAAGGCCTTTGATACCATTCCCCACTCAAGAATCATAGAAAAACTCACTAAGCTAGGCATCAACCCCTATATCACTAGGTGGGTTGCAAACTGGCTCACAGGTAGAATCCACAGTGTGAAAGTAGCTGACTCCAAGTCAGACTGCTGACCAGTCACGAGTAGAGTCCCACAGGGTTAGGTCCTGGGTCCTTTACTGTTTGGTATCTACTTCTCAGAAGTCCAACACGAAGGAGCTCTGGCTGACAAAGTTTGCAGATGACTGCAAGTTGGGAGCCATTATTAACTCCCATGTGATGTTGACATCCTACAGAAAGGCCTCACTGAGACCAGTGACTGGTGTCAGAACTATGGCCTTAAGCTCAGTGCCAAAAAATGTGTCATCATCCCAGTTGGGAAAAACCCAGATCCCATGAAATACCACATCGATGATAGTCCACTGAACATAGAAGGCGTTATAAGAGATCTGGGAACACAGGTTGACAGCAACCTCTCTTTTGACCACCACACTGCCACTGTGGTCAGAAAGTCTTTCTATTTGGCACATCTCATTACTAAGGGTTTTGCATCCAGGAAGAAAGAGGTCATCAAGTACAATGCCCCATTTGGCATGTACCTCACTAGACATCTGCAGCAAATGGAGACTCTGCAAAAGTACCTCACAAAGAGGATTCTAGGCCTTAAACACTTGTCTTATATGGACAGATTCAAAAAACTTTTCTCTGTCTCATATCACCTACTTAAAGGCAATCTCTGCTTGACTTACAAAGGCATGTCTGACCCAGCTCTGTCAGAAATGCTACATCTAAAGAAATCCCAATCCCTCCGCACCACACGCTCCAGAGACCTCAACCTCATTACCACAATCAACAGAATGTACTGGAGGGACAGGTTCATAACCCAAAGACTGTCCATGCTATGTAATCGACTTCCCATACATGTCAAACAGAGCACCTCAATGGCCCTCTTCAAGAGAAATCTTGATGAGTGGATGGGAAATAGAAAATTCACCCCAGGGATCACTCTAGTGGCTCTACTCGACAGAGGCACTGGGAACTAAGGTTGGGTGGCACGATGCCATGGTAATCCTATGGGCTAGGCTTGTAAATGCTCCAGGGCCATTAGACTAATGCACACCTAGGAACACGCCTATGAACCTATCTTCCTGTGGCACCTTCTCTTCAATTTCATCCTGTATTATCTGTTGCTCTGTCATATGGGAACTCACTGGCCTATCACTCCTCAACATTGACTGCATCAGAGTTTCCACAGTTTCCTGTTCCTTTCCTTGCTGTCTAGCTTCAAATGAATGTTTATATCGATTTCCTGTGGAAAGGTCCAAAATATCTTGATACGGCATCTAACCACTTGCTTCCTGTTTCGCTATTTTCTCCTTAATCTGGATATCCATTGCTCTATCCTGTTGTGGTGCTTTCTGAATTAGATTTTCTGCACTGAATCCTTCACTTTGCAGGTACTCCATAACCTCAGTTTCTATTTCTTTAACTTCTCCATTACTAATCTCCTTTTCTACTTTTCCTCTTTGTCTTCTTATTTTTTTGTATTGTAAAGTTTTCCATGTCTGGATTCCTTTGCCTGTATTTCTCTTCAAATATCTTTGGTGCTGCTCTTTTTGTATTTGTTAGTTTTGCTTTCTCCTTTGCATAAATATTACACCAAATTAAATATCTTTTTCTTTCCCATGTCCATATTTCCTCTTCAGATGTTTCCTGATCTGCCTGTTTCTCCTTACTTTGGGGACTCATTCCATCATGCTGTGATGTAACCTGTGTTAGACCTTCTTTACCAAATTTTTCACTTCACAGGCACTCCATAACTTCAACTTCCATTTTTTTAACTTCTACTTTACTGGTCTTCTTTTCTACACTCCATGTTTGTGATATTATTTTTTTATTGTAAAATTTTCTATATCAAGATTTTTTTGCCTGTATTTCCCTTAAATATCTTTGGGGCTGCCTTCTTTATATTGATTAATTTGTCTTTCTCCTTTGCATAAATATTGCACCATATCAAATCTCTCTTTCCCATGTCCATATTTCTTTTTTATATTGTTCAAATACCTCTAGGTTTTGTTGTTTATATTTCTGCACTTCATCAGATGCTTCTTTTTCTAAACATATCAAAATTTCTTAATCTATGTACTGTTTTTCACAAATATGTGGTATTAATGAACACAAATTTTCATTTGGAGCTTCTTACAGTTTTTCTTGCGAAAGTGTTTTTCTTTCCTGTAATTTCTCTCTTAATCATTTTGAATATCTTGTTTCTGGAAATTCTGGGATTTTTGCATAATAGTAACAATACATACTTTCTTTGTTATCTTCAATAGTCCACTCTATCTTCTTTTTGGCTTTTCTTTGGCCTATCAGTTTTATGATTTTTGTGGACTGCTACTTCCTTCTACAACAGCGGGGCCATCATCCCTCTGGGCCTGGCCTGGCCCTGTTGTAGGAATGTTTCCATATTTTGTGGGGTCTACACTGTCATTTTTTCCAGTCCTGGCACCAGGATTGGGCACTTTTTTATCCTGGTTGTTGTGCACCCGGGTATCTCTTTTAATTTTAATTTTTGGCCTACTTCTGTCCATGATATATGGTATAAAAATACAGTCTATATATCAGTATTACCTTGCTGAGATTTTGTGAAAACAGGGTCTGCCTCACAAAGGTACTCACCAAGACTTGAGGATGAATTCAATTTCAGCACTACTCGTCTCCTTTGCTTGCTGGCTTTTCATCTCTCTATTCTGACCCCTTCTACACAGTTTATCTGATGATTCTCCAGTACTTTTTGATAACCTCAAACATTCCCAGAAGTAGTTGTCCCTAAATGCCTTATATACCTGAATAAGATCTCCTCTTGGATATCTGTAGGAGACACTGTACAAGTTCAGATATTTTGGTCTTTCATAATAACTTAAATTTTCACATCCATGGATGCTCTTGGTATATTTCCGCTGTACTCTTTCCAGTTTACTCATGCTTGTTTTATTATAGGGTTTCCATATTGTTATTCCATACTCAAGTTTGGGTCTAATGTAACTAACAAACAATGACTTCATTATGTTTGATTTCCTAGACCTTATAAATCTTTTTATACACCCTATAGTTCTGTAACTATCATTAACCAGTTGGTTGACATGATATTTTTCTTCATTTACATCTCCCTATATCATGCCTTATTTTCCGGATCATACAGTAACATTTATTGATATGGCACTTACTTTGCTCATTTTCATACCTCACCTCTGCTGCCATCTTCCTAGACAGGTGTTTCTTCATATCATTTGCCCACTTTTTTAAATCTGGTAGTTCTTGGATTGTATTCCCTGGTTTTTGGTACAGAGACCACTGCTTTTTACTTTCTGTGAAAGACAAGGTAAGCTGATTGAGGAATCTTTGTCAATAGCATCTATAATTTTAATTTTGTTTCTTCCGCACATCCTTGGGAGAGCTCATAAGTCATCATTTGTTAGAGGTTAGTTATCTCATGGGAAGCTGTGACGCCATAGGAAGGATGACGTAAGTCAGTCACTCTATGGGAAGCTGTAACGCCATAGGAAGGATGCGGTAAGTCAGTCACTCTATGGGAAGCTGTAACGCCATAGGAAGGATGAGGTAAGTCAGTCACTCTATGGGAAGCTGTAACGCCATAGGAAGGATGCGGTAAGTCAGTCACTCTGGCCCCAAAGCCTGCTTTGAACAAGTGTAGCCTCAACTGTGGATTTGCTGTTTTAATAGAATAAATGTGTTTGGAAAGCAGTTAATTGCAGCCAACTGATTACTTCATAATGTAGGACAGACCATCCCTTTTCCTTTCCTCTTCTCATACTGACCATAGATTCATAGGTTCATATGTTGATACTAGGCTATCTGCCCTAGGGCATTTATAAGCCTAGCCAGAGTATGTTTGGCTTTCGCCACCCTTTTAGATTAGTTGACTGTGCCTCTGTATAGTAGGTCACTGAAGGTAGCCCTTTTAAGGTTTGTTTACTGTACCTCTGTCAAGCAGCGACACAGAAGAGATCCCAGGGGCAAACTTACGATCTCCCATCCATTCGTCAAGATTTCTCTTGAAGAGGGGCAGTGAGGGGCTCTGCCTGACATGGATTGGGATTTTGTTCCACAGTGAGGGGAGCCTCTGGGATATGAATCTGTCCCTCCAGCATGTCCTATTTATTTCTGTGCTGAGGTTCAGGTCCCTGGAGCGTGTAGCTCTAAGGGTTTAGATTTCCTGAGGTGAAGCATGTCCATTAA
>NC_056745.1:1494957489-1495014989 GCF_019279795.1 Protopterus annectens | reverse complement strand
CTCTTGTACACATTACGCTAATTCTTCTAGTTCCCAAATCTCCCCATAAAACAGAAGTCAAGTCCAAAATCATTCTTCAACTCCTTTTTTTGGATACAGCGAGTATGGCTGACTCAGTTGTAGTCTCCTGTTCTGGACAAGCATCTGCTATTGAGGCCCTTTATAATTCTGCTCAGCACCCACCCAGCGTAACTCACCTAAACCTTCACTCCCTTGATCTAAGCACCTGGTTTCTTCAGATCTGTTAGTAACCACCAAGGGTAATCAAATCCTTACTGTAACCAGATATCTAATATCAGGAAAACATAAAAGGTTAAATGGACACATATTGTCATTTGGGCCACTTCTAAAGGGTTAAACAACTTTTCATCTCCCATGCCAGCCTTTCTGCACTCTATTTCACAATTTTTTTACAGTGGATTCAGTTTTTTAACTCTTTTTTAATGTTTCTATAGTGCTCCACAGACTTTTTTAAAGATGTATAATGTTTACTCAGAGGTATGTCTGTCATTAGACATATGTGTAATAACCGAGCACCCTCTAGGGACTCAGACTTTATACTAGAAAAGTTGATGTTACCCGTCCCCATGAACCTGCTTCTAGTGCAGAACTGAAATAGTTATCTTGAAAGACTAATTTTACCGATGGGGATTATTTCATCAGGAAGAATTTAAAAATGTCAGGCCTTAGGGTCATAGACTAGTACTAGGCTAACTGCCCCTGTGGGCCATTTTAAGCTTAGTTAATTATCCAATGTGAGAATCAAACCCTGTACCTTGTGTCTGTAAGGTAAGTACCTTAACCATTATGCTGACAGTCTCTCAAATCTAACCTTTCACAAAGATGGAAGACACATTCTCTTTTTATGCCTAAATTAGGAATAAACTCAAATAAAATCAACTTTGAACCAGGCTATTAATCTCCCTACATTCTTTCCAAACAATTCCATCAAAGGGGAGTATGTTTTGCATTGTTTAGATGTACAGAGAAAATCAAGGTTTTACCTTTAAAGGACTGAAAACATCAATAGCTATTTATTTCCTGTGCTGTGAACAGGTTGGGTTGTAGGATTTCGAATCCGATGATATCTAGCATACCTCTCAGCTGCTGCTAATTCTGTGGAATGTCCCTACTTTTGCCTTATACGTTTGTCTAAGCCTCACACATTTTTGACATCCTGATAGATTACTGGGAGCTACAGCCTACTCATTCATGCCACACTTTAAGTTTTATACTTCTTGTTTTTTTATTTTCTGTTAAATCACTGTGTATTACAGTCAGACAAAAATGCAGCAATTAAAGTGTCACATCTCTTTCTCCTGCGGAACATTATTCTGCACGTATTTTCCCACAATTTCCATGTATTTCTATATAATTTCCTCCTACCCTTTTTCTGAAGACCCAAGGATCTTGATCTTTTATGTCTGTTACAATATTCAATATATGCCAAATACAGTTGGTTTGGACTTATAAAGTAGTCTAAACACATGGATGAGTGACACAGGAATTCATACGACCCTGCTTTCTACTATAATCTTGTCACTTCTGTATCATTCAGCAAACTTTAAGCTATTACTTGCTCTGTTGCTTCATTGTCAAAGATTGTTGAAACTGTGACCTGTTTGAGCTGTTTGGTTTTGTAATCTGTGTCACGTTTGCTGTTTTTAATAATCACTAATTTCATTTGCATCCTGGTCGTGGTTGAAAATGGTCCTAGTACCAGCCCACACACCTGGTTACCAAATTTAAGTAAATAAAATATTCACCTTTACGTGTCATTCTGCATTTCTTTATACTTTATAACGCTTTTATCTCATAAATAATAATGAACTGTCGCCTCATTTCTTGAATCCCCACCCTGCTTCATCATTACCCTGTTCTACTTTGAATTACAGTTTTCTGATTGAGTTGTGTATGTGAGCCTTAACTGTGTACCTTTCAAATATCCCTTCAAATCAGGTAATATTAAAACTGCCTTGTTCTGTTGAAATGATCAACATACCCCAGTTGACCCTTGACCTCTTCCACTCCTAGATAAATGTCTTCATCTCTTTATTAATTATTGTCCACAGTTTTTTCTGTGGTTGATAAAATATGCCTGACTTGTCTATAAAACTAAAGGGACTGCAAACATTTTCAGTGCTTCTATATTGCTAGACCATGTCCATAAACAAGAGCTTCCAGTTTCTTAGTTTTTGTATTATATTTTATTAAGTCTCTTCCCACATATCCTTAAATGCCATAACAGAAGTCTTTTCAATCCCTAATCCTAAATACTTCATTGTATAATGTCCCTATAAATATGGATACTGCTGGACCAATTTTTTTGTATGGGTACATAATTTACAGCTATAGCCTTTGTCTTACCTTCATTAATTTTATATTCTGAAAAGACTTGAAACTGTCTTAAAATGTTACATAACACTGATATGTCCTTTTGTAGTTTTATGATATACAAAATAATATTGTCTAAAAATAAAGCCAATTTGTCTTCATTACCTTACCAGTTCTATTCATGAATTTCTGAGTCCCTTATTTTCTTTGCCAGTGGCTCTAGATATTAAGCAAACAAGAAAGGGAAAACAGGACACCCCTGCCTCATTCCTCTGCTCAGACACAAGTATTATATTTTGACAGCTATGTATTAATAACTCTGAAAAAGTGTGTATCTTATGGAATAATATGGTCTATGCAACTGATGTAACATGCTCTATGCCATTAGTTTTGTATTGCCTTGTTTTGCTTTATTTGGAACTTTTTTCCTCGGGCATCTGCTGAAAATGGACATGTATCCACTCGGACTACCCCAGTCAACAAATGTAAAATAAATAAATAAATATGTTATTAGAGAGGAACCGTCAAACTTTAATTGTCTCCAATCCCTCATATATCCTCCTAACTAACCTTATTATGTTAATTGCATGGAAATGCTTCCGTTGCTCTACTCATAAATCTCAGCTCTGTTGAATGTTTTCTCTCCATCAATACCCAACAATAGCAGCTGTATTTTCTTACCTTCTGCTTCTCTCTGGATCATCAGTGTTCTGTTAATACTGTCAGATGTTTGCCTCCCCTCCACAAAACCACATTGAACCATTTATATTAATTATGGCAACGCATTTACCATTTTTTTAGTTATTATAGACTTAAATACTATATAGTCATGATTTATAACTGAAACGGGCCTGTATAAAGCTAGGTAAATTAGGTCTTTACTATCTTTAGGTATTTCAGCCGCAACTTTCTTCCAGGATGTTGGTGCATCCCCCTTTTAAAATACTGTTAAACAAAACCTTCCAGATCTTTATCACATTCTTCCCTGCCAGCTTTCAGACTTCCACAGTTTAACGCTTCTTATTCTTCACAAGATGCAGGTTGTTGCAAAACCTTCTGCTCCATTAAAAGTTTAAGTGAATTACAGTAGTATCTAAAAATTTCACAAAACTGACGCTTTTCAGTTCTACGCACTTTAGACTATACTGCTCCATGAAAATCAAAGGATGTTTTAATGCTACTAAGTCTTATGACCATCATGCTTTGCCATTTCTCACCTTAAACTGTACCTCCCCTCTCAAGGAAAGCCAGGCCAATCAAGCCCGGGGTGGTTTTGAATACCCATCCAATTATCCAGGTCCCATTTAAAGGAAGCTAGTGTATTATGCTACCGTATCTGCAGGGTGAGCCTCTTCTACAGATTAGAGAGTTAATGAGTATTGAACTTGTGTCTCCATCTTGGTTTATGGATTTGCAGGTGCTGAAATCCTGGTCTGCTTTGGTCCCTGATTGCTCCAAATCATAGGTCTCCTCTGAAGAGCGTACAAAATACAGGAAAGACAGAAAATTCAAATCAAAACTGTAATGAGAGACAGGGCACATTATGAGTTCAAATTAAGGAGTTTTTTGGCTTTGGCCAAAAGTCTTGAGCAAAGAAGTTGAAAGGTATGCTATCTAGGTGGCCTTCAAAGTGTATTAAATTGTGTAATGAAAAATACAACAAATATTCAACATAGTCTCTTGGTATTCAATCAGCAAAAGCAGTAATGTTATCTTACACATTCTTCAAAAATGCATCCTTGGATGAAATCCAAGTTGCTGCAAGCTGGATTTCACTGCATAGCTTCTCAAGATACTTCAACCTGGATGTGATGTCTGGGTGTAGATCTTCTAGTCCTTCCTCCTTGCATGGAATGGTTTCATGATAGCATTCAAGAGGACAAGATGGTTGCTCAGACTTACTAGTTTTGAAGAAGATGGACAGGGTCTTCCCAGATACAAAAATTACATACTCACCATAACAATAGTTATAGACAATGCAAACTCATCCTGTCTAAACAAGTGAATTATGGAACCAGTCAATTGTTTTAAAGCAGACTTTGAGGTAAAAATAGCCTCCAAAGCCAAGTATCACAAAAGAACAGGTTGCCACTGTGATCTGTAAAGCTAAAAACACAGCTTCAATGGGGCCTGGCAATATACCAAGTTACCTCTTAAACAGCTTAAATCAGGATTTATCAGGCTCTTTAGGATCTCTATTTAACCACAACCTCTGGACTGGCTTTATTCCAATAGAGTGGGGGTCAGCAGTAGTCATCCCTCTGCATAAGGGGGACCATCTACTGACCTGGTAAATTACAGACCCATAAGTTTGACTAGTCTTATATGTAAGGCCATGGAAAGCACGATTATGGATCTGATAAATAACGACATAGCAGACCTCCAGACTCTGGACCCAATACAATTTGACTTTGTCAAGGACAGGTCATGCCTACTGAATCTAGTGGATTTATTTGAGAAAGTCACTAGGGCCAAGGTAAAACAGTAAATACCACCTGCCTTAACCTGGCTAAGGCATTTGACAGAATTCCCCACTCAGGTATTATAAATAAACTCACATAACTGGGCATATTTCCCTATTTCACCAGATAGATAGCCAATTGTCTCACAGACAGAACAAGTGGTTAAAGTGGGTGAATCTAGATTCAGCAAGAGGTCAGTTACTAGTGGTATTCCAGGGGGCTAAGTACTGGGACCAGACAAGTTATTAGTGGTGTTCCACAGGGCTCAGTACTGGGACCAGACCAGTTACTAGTGGTGTGCCACAGGGCTCAGTACTGGGACCAGACAAGTTACCAGTGGTGTTCCACGGGGCTCAGTACTGGGACCACTCCTGTTCAGAATATACTTTTCTGAAGTCAAGGGAAATGTGGAAGGTATGTGGATGGCAAAGTTTGCTGATGACTGTAAGTTGGGGGAAATCATTGAATCCCCAATGATCTAGATATCCTTCAGGAGGGTCTAGATCAGACATGTGATTAGTGCCAGAGCCATGGCCTAAAACTAAATGCAAAAAAATGCATTATCATACCCTTTGAGAAATCAAATATCCCTGCAAATTACAACATCAATAGCACACTCCTTACAGTAGACTCAGAGGTGAGAGATCTAGGTACATAAATAGATAGTAGCCTAAACTTTTAACGCTGTGTGTCCACGGTGGTGAAGAAGTCCTTCTAAGTAGAACAACTTTAAGTAAAGGTTCGGTATCCAGATCCAAGGAAATTATAGTCCTGCTATATTCAGCCCTCATTAGATGAATAATCGAATACACTGTGCCATTTGGCTTGTACTTAACTAGGCACTTACAGCAGCTAGAGTGGCCTCAGAGGTCACTCACAAAGAATATACAGGGTGTAAACAACATGAACAATGCAAACAGACTAAAAGCTGTGTCCCTTTACTCTGTGCTCTACAGACTATTAAGCCTTGACCTATGTCTGACCTACGGGACACTCACAAATCCAGCCCTGGTGGAGCTGCTATACATCCACAAGTCAAACAGCACAATAGCCACCCAATCTAGGGATCTAAACTTAGTCAGTGACTCAAACAAAACATGCTAGAAAGACAGATATGTGCTACAGAGATTGCCCCTTCTTTGGAACAGACTTCCTATTCATATTAAGCAGAGCCCTTCCCTGGCCCTCTTTAAATGCAATTTGGATCAATGGATAGGGAATTGTAAATTCACACTTGGGGTAGTGCCTCTGTCCCTTATAGACAGGAGCAGTCTGTAAGATACTTAATGTACAGACACAAATCCATGCCATCCTGTTGCCCCTAGGGGCCATATATTAGGTAACTCAGGTTATATAGCCTAGGCATATAAGGGTCCTTAAGTCATTAGCCTAGTAATCTCCTATGAACCTATGAACCCATGAACATTCCCACCCTGTCCCCCCATGTTGCTGTGGTAAAGTCTACAAGATGTTTATGTAGGTTTGTGTATGTATTTTTTTATTTATTTTGCACACTTTTTAAATCTGGAGAGAAGAATGAATGTGTTGCTTTATGGGTAATAGAGAGCAGCTGCAGTCTGAGAAAATTTTTATGTGTTGATCCGATTTGAGGCAGCAACTAAGTCCTATAGCTTTTGAAGAGAACTGATGTGGATAATCTGTATCTGTTCTAAGTACGTAGCTTACATCCTGTAGAAGGGAAACAAAAAAGCTAATTGTGTCTCAATAACAGCTAGGGTTCTACTACTGTCAACTTTAACTTTCAAACTAATCCTCAGCAAATATATCCCCACACTGTCCAGCAAAACAGATGTAAAATGCCCACCCTAAATCTTAAAAGAGATTGTTGCTGAAAGATCTTTTACATTGTGAAGTCCTCAGTTTGGTCAGCTTATAGGCAAAAAAAGTCCAAGAAATTGTCCATGCCAGCTGGAACCATCTTCTTTAGCACATGAGGAAAGACGCAGACTATACTTCCTTCATAAGAAAAGTGAAGGGCCACTTTGAAGGATTCCCATAAGTGCAAATGTGTGCTGTGCAATGGTTAAAGTGCTATTGTACTACAGTTCCAGTGTATAAATAGTGTAAATATGTGGAGGAGTGATACAGGAAGTCTTATGGCCTGCTGTTCTCCTATAATGGTTTTACTTCTGTATCATTCAACACACTTTAGACTATTACTTACTCCATCACCTCATTGCTAAACATAATTGAAACTGTAACCTAACTGACATTCGGTTTTGTAATCTGTGTCACGTTTACTGTTTTTGATGATCATTGATATCATTTGAAACTTAGTCATGGCTGAAAATGGCCTTAGTACCAGCCCACCCACTTGGTTACTAAATGTAAGTAAATAAAATATTCACCTTTAAATATTATTCTGTATTTCTTTATATTTTGTAACAACTGTATTTCCTAAATAATGAGGAACATTTCCCATTTAATGACTTATTCTTACTATACGTGTATTTGGATTAAAGACTAAAAATGAAATACTGAGGCAAAACAATATGGAATTCAAACTATTCACCTCAAACCTTTACACATTTTGCTGAAAGTGTCTGGCATGTTCGTCTTGTAGTTGTTTACAATAAGCATTTTACTTTGTATTTCTTCCTCTTCTTTTTCGGCATTATTTACAGTACGTTAGTTTTTGTTTCCACTTAATGGCTGCTGTCTGAATGGTAAATATGCAATAAAAATGTGTTACGTCCAAAGCTAGCAACAAACATTACATTTTATATAGGGAACAGCACTGATTACAATTGCTTGCTTAAAAACTAACTTTCATGATGGCAGATGTTTATCATTTCACACACAGCAAGGACGCATCTTTATTTTTCCTGACATTTGTTATAGATGGATGTGAACAGTCTAATTACGATATCTGGCATTAATTAAATTAACTTTTAGTAGTGCTCTAATTAGTTGTTGCATGTCTCATTTCCCTTGCCCCCTTTGAAGTAGCTCTAGATTTGCAGAACCTCTGCAGTGGATTTTTGATATCACGGAATGAATATTAATTTTCTTCTTGAAGAATTGTGAGATAGTTTAGGAATCTGAAGTTGACTTTTGTGTGTGTGTGTGTGTGTGTGTGTGTGTGTGTGTGTGTGTGTGTGTGTGTGTGTGTGTGTGTGTGTGTGTGTGTGTGCGTGTGTGTGCGTGCATAGATATGTGTATGTGCTTGTTTTTAATAAAATTTTAATTTATTTTTTGTTTTCTTCACTAAAATATCAGGACAATGAAATATATATTGAAACAGCTAGAGTATTCCAAGTATAAATACAATTAAAACATGTGGTGGCACATATGCATTTATTTATTTATTAATGTATTTATTGTTTCCTTAGCTGAGCAGGTTAATTCCACTAGGCTAGTAATCTCTTTTCAGGGTAGACTAAGGTGATATTTATACCACTAGGGGAAATTTGGCCACAGCACCAGGGAACTTCTCCTGTTCTTTTCAATAAGTGCCGCGGGATATTATATATCCACCTGATCTATCACCACCTCAAGCTGATGGGACCTCAGATTAACATCTTATCTAAAGGACATTTATATTTTATGTTTAAAAATCATCCCCGGGATTCATGAACCTTGCGCCAGGCGCCAGCATAGCGTCGGCGTTATAAAGCCAAATATGGCCACCGAGCGATTCAGGTATGAAGCAATCCCACGTGCACTACCGGCGTGTGCCGGACCTGCGCCGCCCCCGGCGTAGGTATGCTAATCACACTGTGTGCGGTATTGCACCATGCAAATGCGTAGCGTAAGGGCACGGCAATGTAAACTGAAAAAAACGGTTTACATTTACCCAAACATGACCAAGGAGTAACGGAAGGCTGTCAACGTCAGGTATCATACAGGTGCAATATGCCAAAGGCGAAAGGCACCGAGAATGTCCAAAGAAAACATGCACAAACTGTAAATAATGACAAAAATGTCATGTACGTAGAAACCACAGCAGAACCCCCGGATATGTGTACAGAAGGTGCAAAGCAATGAAATAATATGACAATGTCCTAAAAGAGCTGTATAATACACATCAGCTGTACAGCCACCACACACCATAGTATGTATGGAAAGCCTCAACCCCAGCGCAAGGGTTGTCAAGGAGTGGTGGCAGTGTTCGGCGCCGTAACCATGTATTAGCAGTCAATGCCATGCAAATGAGGCAGATAATAGTGAATCGCAAAGCTGGCGCGTGTAAGGATGGAGCAAACGCGCAGCGGTACTACACCGAGGAGTGGCCTACGAGATACATGTCAATCGCAGAGGGTGTGCCACTGTAGGAGGAAGCATATTGGAGGCCAGCAAACCTGGGCTGTACAATGCACATCACAGCAGCAGGACCGGCGTGTGAGGAAATAGATGCGCTGAGAGTACATAATGCGCGCACAGATGCATGTGCACGAGGATGACTATGTTCCCCAACCCAGTCATGTGACGGCCTCCCCGTCAACAACCACAGATATAGGAAGGTAATGCGGAGAATATGAGGAAATGCGGAAGCAGTGTAATTGGAGCCGTAATGAGTAATCAACACCAATCAATCCAGGAAGGGCAAATGGCGGCAGCCGACAACTCTGTATGCAGACTCCTGCATAACGGGAAAGGGGAGGCATATGAATGCAAAGATAGTAGGGGATGTAGTAGAAATGCAAAGAACAAAGAACCGAAAATAGCACAGCCAAGTACAGAGGTAGCGTAACTGCGGCTGCAGATAAAATGCATCATATGCCATGTGCCTGCAGGATGCAGTAATGTAAGATGCAAAGCTAAGCCAATGCAGGCAACTGTAATGTAACACTAAAGGCAATACCGTTGCAGTTGCAACCGTAAAACACCGAAAATAATCCATGGATACGGCTGCACAGACACACCCAATGACATCACCGGGTATACAGCACAACAGTATAAAGTGTGAATGCACACAACACACAGCGCGATTTCCCAAACGCCGCACCGTAGGGTGTAAACACACGGGGAACTTTTAATATGTATATGGTGGGTGCCGCTGTGGCCGTGATGCATAGGTATGTGGCAGAGACAGACGGAGTTGTGGAGGACGGTGCCGACAACTACCGTAGGCCTCACAGGAGAAGGAGAGTGTTCAGACCAAGGGTGACCTACCAGGGGCTGCAAGACCTGGAGATAGTAGAGCGCTACAGGGTGGACAGGGACACGTTACAGCAAATAGTGGAGCTGTGCCGCCATGCCTGAGAACAAGAGACAACAGAGGGAGCCCATCCCAGTGGACACAAAGGTATGTGTGAGCTTGCGAATACTGGCTACAGGTACCTTTCAAAGGCCAACCGGGGATATAATGGGTATCTCACAGGCATCAGCATCTAGGGTACTACACCAGTTCCTGGATGCCATGTTACGACATGCCCATGAGTATATAAACTTCCCCAGATCTCAGGAGGAGTTGGCTAGCAATATCGCCGCTTCCAACGTGTGGCACAATACCCGGAGGTACTGGGTGCGATCGACTGTACGCACATAGAAATCAAGTCACCACCCGGGGAGCAGGGTAGATGCTACATAAACCACAAGGGATACCCCTCCATCAATTGCCAGGTCGTGTGCAATGCGCAGGGCATTATCATGGATGTGTGTGCTTGCAGCCCTGGAAGCTTCCACGACTCCCATATCTGGCATGCCTCACAGCTGTATCAGGTATTCGCCAGGGGGGACATCACACAAGGTCACCTTGTGGGGGATGCTGGCTATGCACTGGAGCCGTGGCTGATGACACCCATCAGAAATGCACACACACACATGCAAGAACGCCATAATGAGGCACACGCACAAACCAGAATAATCATAGAGCATGTGTTTGGGATGTTGAAATCACGGTTCCGGTGCTTGGATACATCCGGTGGAGCCTTGCAGTACTCTCCAGGCACATGTGCCCACATATTCATAGTATGTTGTATGCTACACAATATGATTCTGCGGAAACAGCTGCTGCAGGGACATAATGGTGTAGGGCCACCAAGCCCGCCACAACTGCCAAGGCAAGCACAGGCACAGGGCGTTCAGCGCCATGAACACGCTGTGCCAGCCCCAGTAGGTAGACGGAGGCGTACCCAATATGCCTACACCCTGGCAAAAAGGGAACGCATAGCACATACTTTGACAGTGTAGGCCCCATGGACTGACACCTCCTTACCTGCACACACAGTGAAATGGACGCCACACAAACATGTCCGCCCGTAATGTGTACCGTATGGCCGGACCTATGTGTGACTCCAACAAAGGCACCACCCAAACACTGCACACCCAATAGCCAGCAGAGCATGGAACGCCAACACCTCACCGCCGCGCGGTTCTACAGCACAGCGTAGCCGTATGCTGCCACTATCGCCGCAAGTCGACCATATGTACTTATGTGCATACACAGATACGGAAATAGATATCAGTACACATGTAGAAATATATACGCATACACAGATATAAAGTACAACAGGTTAATATGGAACCCAGGGATGCAAGTTCACAGATAAGTAAGACGAAATCTCCACATAGTAAACATAGTGACCGACAACCCGATCATCCGGGAGGGTGGGCAGAGCAGGTAACGCCAGCCATGGAAATGTCAACCTGCATCAATACATATCCGCGTGTCGGGATGATCACCAGTCCACGGTACAGTAACGGATATGCGTGTCATATCCATAGGATATGAGTGCGGAGATACACGCCGCCGGCGATGCGGCCAACGTAGGTATTGTGTGCAACCGTCGGTGCGAAAGCGGCAAGCATACCAGTGAAGTGTACGCCATTATGAGGAACGTACCTCATTTGGGGTCTAAAACAGTTCATGTTCCTCGCAGTTCCTCAAAGTTCCACATTGAAAATGTCTGTCAAACATCCATTGTTAGGAATGTATTTAAATGACATCCTGGTAAATAGAAATTAATCATAGTAATTCATTAAAGGTTCTTCATGGTAAGTAAATCAGCATATTTTAACCATCCTATGACCTACTTAGCTGAAGTTGTTACTATGCCATTAGTATGTGTTCCACATTATGCCCATTTGTTCCACATTACTAATGTGTGTGTTCCTCATTTTGGAAATAGAAGGTTGAGAGCCATGGCGGCAATATGTGTATGTGTGAGGTGAGGTTGTCGTGTGTTCCGCTGTGTGTGTAATGTGTGTGCCACTGTAAAATGTATATGTAGGTGACATGTCACAGGCGGAGTGTAATAACATGCGTAGGCATACAGTACAGGAACCATAGGCGTATGTACAGCAGTACCCACAAAGTAGTACTGACATTTCCTCAGTGGCTATGCGCGTGGCGACGTAAAACGATGCAAAGCGGAAATGTCCCAGAATGTACCACAGGGCCATAGCCAACAGGAGATGCAAAGGACGCATGTACAAACCATGACCGTATGTATGGTGGCCATAAGGTAGACTCAACACGATACATCGGCAACGTTACACAGCATCAGGCATGTACGGCGAAAATACGAATGTGCTATCCCGGCACCGATCGTGAACACTTACGGTCCGGTAAATACCGCTGTGTGTTCCACGACCGTTAAGTAAGCAAGCGGCACACGAATAGGAGGCTACCGGTAGCATACAGGCCGTCCCAAGTATAGGACCACAATCACCATAACTATCAGTGACAAAATGCCAATGGATAGTAGGCACAGACGAACATCCGCAGATATATAACCGATGTGAAGGAGGAATACGTGCAGGAAGCACACATGCAGGCGATACCGACACCACACGACATCAACAAAACAAACATTCCCAGAACAACAGACAGGTAACCTGCAGCTCCCCAGGCAGGGATGGAGCACACACACAAGCATATCTTGTATGTATAAATGCAAGACCCACACCCGCACCGTCACCCACATCCGCAGATATACCCCATCGCACATATCAAAGGGATAACAGCTAAAACCGTAGCAAAAACATACAGGCAGTCAATGACAGTGGCATACCCGCAACAAGCGTGGGAAACACTAGCAGCAGCTGATGCATCCTTGCATCCCTTGTGTACAGGAATATAACAGCTATGTTACACATCTGAATGCACAATGCCATCGACAGACGCCGCCAGGACACGGACACCCACATGTCAAACAGAATACCATACCCAACACACACAATCCACGGCTAACACCACAGCGTAATGTACCTGACACCACACATAGCGTATGCAGTCACACAAACATTATACAATACATACCATCCCCACGAAGGTAGTGCAAATAACTAACGGCCACACGAGGAATGAACCATGGCCTAGTTTCCTGGGTAACGTACAAATGGAGGAGGATCACCAGTGATATGCGCATAAGTACACACCGAGGAACAGCTATTGGCGTGATGAACCCACATGCCTCAGGTGACGACGAATAAAGGAAGACTCCTGGATATTCAAACCGTATGTTCTAACGAACACAAACGCTATTGAAAGAATATACTGAGAGGAAGATATTGACGAATACAGAAGCGAAGGCCGGAAAGGTATGTCGAACCCACGAGATGTACTGATGTGTAACACATGATACGTATGACTAATCTGCACTGTATGTGAACGATGTGTGTAAGTAAAGATACCTGTCCATTAGGCAGAGAGTGGTGAAAGGTGGTCATGTAATGCTAAGCCGCGGAGCATACCAACGACTGCGGACAACGTGTGCACAGCAGTGGGACAACATGTACACAGACGTGATAACCCAAGGTCCGCCATAGGGATTCCAAACACAGATCAATGGCACCACTCACCACGATGCTGTCAGTGGATATCGAACAATGAAGCCCCACAGCAGGGGATAGGCCATGTATGTATAGTGTCACAGCACACATGTGCATGGGCATATACCGTCGATGTCATACGGAATGTGCACGGCGTGCACGTATCCCACGCAGTAGGGGTGACTATGTCAATTATGTGTAATTCAAAGCTGTCATGATGGATATGTTCAGAAATCATAGACAGTATCACAGGCATAGCATGCATGATGGAGGGATGGCCTAATGTTATGTACATAAACAAGATATGTATGGCCTGCACATATGGGACAATGTAGTAGCAGAATAGGTACCCGAAATGGAGGGAACAGCAAGTAACCATGTCCAAACGTTCCGTAGCAGGTGCAATGTGTGCCACAATGATGTCCGGCAGGGCCGTGTGTAAACACATGTGCAATGTACACAGTAGTGTCACCCCCCCCATGGTAGTGTCCACTGAACGGCAGAAGTGGATGTCAACTGTATGTCTATACAGTACTTCCGCTGTGGTGGTACCATGGGTCTGTGTCACCCTACCATCAAGGGAGCTATCACATGACTAGTGACACAGTGTGCCCCTGTGGGATGTGCACAGGACCTATGTCCCACAGCACAGTGTGTGTCCAGTCTGTGGATGTCACACAGATGCCCGGGCTGAGCAATGTGGCATGTGTGCACACATGCAGGACTGCTCCTCCCACCCTGCCCACTGCAAACGCCATGTAGGAGTACTACATGCATCAGTACTGCGGAGAACATGGCCCATGGCAGAGTAGATTACACCCCTGTGTTAGTGGTATGCAGGTGAGTACAGATGTGTTACATGACTGTCATTTGCATATGTAAACTGTCTGAGCGGGTAGAGATCACAGCATGACTATACTGAGACATGTAACGTTGTATCCATTGTGTAAGGTACACCACACATGTGTTATTGTAACACTGTCAGCGTGTACATGTGTGTATGGCACAGGTACAAGGGCACCCAAGGTATCAGCTAGACATACGGTCCAGAAATGCGTGGTCCTGCACATGTGTACCCACGCCATGGTGAAATATGGCAACCACAGCACCATGTGGGGCATGTGTGTGTACATCAACCATGTACAACGTGATATGCATGTATAGGGACAGTATCCATGTGATACACACTGCATGACTGTCACTATGCAAAGGTGATGTGTATGCACTATGTGTGATGTAACTGATGCAATGATATCTACATGATATATCTGCCACACTGACACTTGTATGGTTGTTAGCAATATGAGTAGGATGAGCTAGAATGCTGCCAGGTATGTAGATGTGGTATATGTAGGCATGGACAATACTGTGTGACAGCAGGTAGTGCACGTATGCAAATACTGAGCATGAGGGGCCACATGTCTGAGGACTGTGCAATGTCACACGTCCCTGACTTGTTGTAGTTAGCATGATATGCCTGCACCACTGTGTGACCTGTACAGGAGGCACATGGCGTAACATCCCGAGACATAGGGTACGATGTGATGCTGGATGTGTACATTGGCAATAGCATAAAGTGGAATGGCGCTGAAGGGCAAAGAGCGGATCATGTCTGATGTGATACCCTCTGTACCACCCCAACCACCCATGCAATAGTATGACAGGTGGCCAGCATGGGATGTGGTGTGCTGTGGCGCATAAGCCCAACAAGGGTGCCAGTAAAGGCATGCAGGTAGTCAATGAGTGTGTGAAGCATGTATGTCAAGATGTGGCCCAGTGCCATACTGAATGGCCCAGTCATGGGTGTACAAATGCAGCCCCATACATGCAATGCAGTACCACCCATGTGTAGTGTGATAGATGTGGTAGTGTGGTGGTCAGGGTACACAACGTACATGAATGGGCTAGCAGTCAATGCAGTGTGCTGCTGCAGAGACATGTAACAGCCAGGTTGGCGGGATACAACAACTACGGCGATTGGAGGTGACATTGGGACTGTGTTCCCGGACATAACATGTGCATGGCAGTACTATGTATGTGTCCACAGGGTTAATACAATGTCCAGCCAAGGATTGGAACCCTGTAGTGAGTGAGAGTGTGTATTGTTGGTAGGTACCCCATTGGCAGGCACGATGCCAGCAACATCTGTGTTGGCAATGCCTGCATGACTGTTGTATGCTGCATTGAATGTGGATGTAGTCAAACAGCAGAGACATACCACCACACTGCGTGAGGGCCCACACTGCAATGTATGGCAGTCATGTGTAGGTAGCTAGCTGTGGGTATGTGATGCACCATGAGGACATACCATGACTGTCAAGTGACACACCACACACATGTGAACATAACTACCATGCAACAGCCTGCACATGTGCCCATACAGCACGTGTGCATGGAACAGGAATACCACTGTGGCGTCTGTGAAAAGGCCAGTACCACCATGTCTCTGTGTGGAATAGCATGGTCCCTACCAGTGTGTAAATGTAGCAGAAGTGCACTGTGATCAGTGTTGGCATAGGCACGTAGACTGTCCATCGTACCGGGTGCCATGCCATCAACTACCTCTGTCAGTGGATGTCAGTAATACCAGCTGTAGAGTGTATGTACCATGCATGCTGCTATGGTTGTGTGTTTAGGGTGTGGCTGGCAGGGCTGAGAAGCATGGATGTTCAGCAAACAGAGGGGGGATGTGTGTAGGCATAGCACACAGACACATGGAGGTTTGGTGCATGCCGAGGGTAGTGTAGGTATGGTATGTGTCGTGTAATGTGTCACCCAGCTATGTGTACTGCATGGCCAAGCATGTGTGGGTACATGGGAGTCCATACTAGGGAAGGGCGTGTTGCTGTCAATACATAGCAGTAGCAACTGTCCTAGGTGCAATGTACAGTATGCCAACACGACCAGCATGTAACCTGTGGTGTACAGTGTATTCACTGTCGCGTGTCACAATGTGCGTGGTCACGAACATGGGTATCTGAACATGGATTACCTATGATGCAATGTGTCTTGGGAATATACAGTATGTGTGTAAATCACTGTGTGGTGTGGGAACCACCCACCCGTGTGTGTTGCAGTCCAGGTATGTGCCTGGGAGGTATGATCTGTGTACAATCTGGACTGGCAGGTGTGCCATGTAGGGCATGGAGGCAGGTCCCAGGCACTGCAGATAAATGACATGTGTGCTGTACTGTGTGTGCAGTGCTTGTGTACAGCACAGTGGAGGGTGTAAGCATTGTCACACATCACTGCATGCTGTGCCTACCTGTGACAGCCCTGCCAGAGACAGACATGTGACACCGCTGCACAGGCAGCATAGCATGTGAAGATGTACATGTGGGCTGCACACCTTAGGCAGATGTCCACAGGTCATGTGTGCCACGGTAGTGTGGTTGAACACGACTATCAGACTGGACAAACACCACATGCCTGCATAACTACAGTATGACCATAGTCAACAGTCCCAGTGACAGAGTAGGCCAATGTACACTATCCCTGCACTGGCTACTGGACACCTGGCTAGACACACCCGGAGGGTTAATTCACCATTGAGCCATCACATGTCCCAGTCCATGTGGGCCGTACAATGTCATCACAGGGTGGTCACAATAGCAGGTGGCAAGGCAGACACGGTGTACCAGGTGATGTGTCATGTGTGCATATGTCGACTAGCACAGCCGTTCACATGTCTGCAACATACTGGTGCACGATGTATACTGTTACATGATGTATGGAACTGCACTGTCACCCACTACAGGGCCATCTGACACAGGTGTGTTGTGACAGGTGTAGCCCATGTTTGCACAGAATACACACCGCTGTTGTAGGCAGCCATGCTGGTGGCTACCAGTGATATATGCAGTGGTGATGCAGACATACCGTACACAGTGTTCATGCAGGAATGTCCATTGTCGTGGACAATGTGCTGCTATGTGAATGTAGGTGTGTGTTGTGAATGTTACACATCCGGAAGACACCATCTGGTGCAGTCATGGTTGTCAACACCAGTACACACATCCACAGCAGTCAGAACCCAGTCCTGACAATGTGTGTCAGTCACCCTCGTACTGTGTGACATATGTGCACATGGCGGAACACCTCCCACTGTCATCTAAGCTGGCTACATGATGGCTGGAATGTGCTGTAGAAATGTACAATGCTGGTAGCCCAATGAAGTACCTGGAATCAGACACAGTACGCTATGTCAGCTATGTAAACCATGCACAACAATGACCGCCCAACAGACACAAACAATGCATTGACACATGGAACATGTGCACATGACAACCACCAATGAGGTATGTTGCACATATTGATGTACAATTGTCATCTATGGCCATAGCATGGATGCAGACACACATACTCCACAGGTAGTACCATGTGATGTAGGTAGGGGGGCATTGCTCGTGTACATGTCACAGTAGTTGTACAGACACATGTCCTGCATAGCCGTCATGTAGGGGTAGCTGTGGTATGTGACTGCTGGACATGCCCGTACAAATGACCATGTCCCACAGGAGATGTGTTATGTGTGTACCACATGTGACGTGCTGACAACAAGCTGTGATGTGTACGGCTGCCGGTGTACCTGTGTGACATTGTCTGTGATGGGTGCAAAGGCATATAGTATCGTATTGCATGCCCACAAGCCCCACATAGGTGCATAGCCTGAACATACAATACAAGGAGTGTGTGGGATGATAGCAACCCACAGGAGGAGATGGGTATAGACGGCAGCCCACAACCACATGTGTGTATACGGTGTTCACGGCCACGACACATGAGCATCTGAGAGGCTAGTGTTACAGCTGTACAGGGTTGCATGCATATATGTTCAGCAACATCCCTGTGTGTCCCACCACTGGCCTGTGGACCGATGGACACCAACCAAATGTGCAGATATGAGATGTGCACAGCACATCACAGATGCCTACTGTAGAACAGGCTTACCATGTAGACATGTGCACAGTAGGTCTGCGCCAGCTGCAGTCAAACATGTAATGTGCTGAACCACACCAATAGTCCAGGCCATGCCACAGATGGACGTGCATGCATCTGTGTATGTATGGCTGTGAATGTCTCCGGCATAGCAATATAGCTGTGTCACCGTTGTGAACAACAATATGAATGGGTTATATGTGTGAGGGGTGTGTCATACGCATATGGTCTGATCGACGATACCATCAGTGACCCTGCTATGTGAACATCCCTGTCCCCATACATGGATACCTATGCTGTGCCCAACACCACATTCACAGAGGGAGGGATGACGGTGTGTAGTGCAGCAGCAGACATGGGGGTGGCAGCAGGCACTGGATGTACACATATGTGGTACCCACATCAGTGCAGGCAACCATCCATGTGCACGGGATAGCGGTGTGTGTCCACATACAGCACTGTGTTGATCAATATCCCAGCACATAGCACCTGCCAGGGTTACAGTGTATGCATGGATGTGTGATACCTGCATGCACCAGACACACCCTCAGCAAGCAGCGTGCAGCATACCTCGCTTGAGGCCAGTGTCCACACCATGGCGATAGACATGTTGAATGTCCATATACACATAGCAATGACATATGGAATGGACAGCCACCCTGCCAATATCGTAAACCCCAGGTGGATCACAACCCAGTGCCATGTATGTGGCATACCCTGCCATACCATGCAGACCTGCCCAGCAAGGCTGCATGAGCTATCACAGTCCTACATGGTGCAATGGACAAAAGGCACTCTCACTATCAACCATACACAGCAGTAATGTGGCGGTGATGCACCCTGTGGTGTCACAGGTGCTGTGTGATGCTCTGGACAATGTGTGTGTGTACATGCTATGCATGGCCTGTCCCGCTACTGTGTCATGGTTACACATTGCCCTATGTCTATCACATGTGCAACACAGGTGAGCTGTGGCAAGTTGTCCAACACCCGTACAGTGCTGTGTGGATGTACATGGCACAACACATGCATGTGCAGGTGTCCATGTGTATGTGTACAGTGCCACTGCTGACGTTCTCAATGGCTACAGACGTGATGTGTACTGACATATACACAGCGTCCAGGTGAACAGCAGCACCGACGTCACATGGGGACCTATGCCAGTGATATGGACACAGGTGCAGCCAGGTACACATGTCCACAGCTGGCTAACATCTACATGGTGCGTGTACAGTGTGATGGGGTGGCAAACAGATATGATGTGACACACACTGCTCAATGGTGTGAAGCCAACACATTGGCTGTGTCACTGCCACGATGCCTTTCACAGATTACTGTGCAGATGTCGTACTTGTCATAGCAATGTATCTCCAACAGTATGCCAGCACAGCAGTGTAAATGTGACCTGCCACCATCATTATGTCTTACAGATAATGCCACGATCCCGGCTTCCTGCATTCAGTCGACAGGAGGAGGAGGTGATCATACCATACCTCCATACTAATCATGACATGTTATTTAGTCATGTGCCACAGCAGGCACAGGAACGACAGGAGATGTGGGAGGAGATGTGCAGGAGGGTGAACAGCCTGGGCGGATACAACCGCACTTATCAGCAGATCCGCAGGCACTGCACAGACCTGATCCGGCATGCAAGACAGCGTGCTGCTGCAATCGCCAGACAACAACGTGGGACAGGTGGTGGGCCACCAACCCAGCCCCCACTCACAGCCATGGAGGAGCTCCTGGCCAGTCTGGGGACACCCACGGAACAACACGCAGAAACCCATCGTCCATCATGGAGGTGGGTGTCTCTGGAACTATGAGCTTGGAGCTGCATGGTAAGTCAGGGTTGCATGTTTGTATGATAAGTGACGTGGGGGTGGGTGTCATAGTACAACACATAATATAGCCATACATGCCAGGTATATGGCCACACAAGACGCATACTACAGTATGCTATGTTGTGTTAGCAGACATGTGCATAGCACATGCTAACTCACAGATGCATGATGTGACATGCACACTGCTGACTGTGGCGATAGTAATGGATAATGTGTATACCTTTGTGTCATCCCTTTACAGGTATGTCTGGCGTGTCGCAAATACAAGGGTCTGTTGCAGGTAAGTCTGTTGCTAGTCAAAGGCATGATATGGTGTATTGATATTCCCCATGTGTCCAGGCATGACATGCACACCTGTGTGTGCCCCAGTCACGGTATACAGGTTGCACCACCCGACACACGCACCACCCATGTACAGTAGATACAACCGTTAGCGTAGAGTGGCATGACACCACACGACCTATTGGTGTGTAACGTGCATTCAGCTATGCATACAATGGTGTAGGTGTTCCACAATGGCTGCATGTGTAGTATGCATCGATATTCCTCTGCAGTATGCACACAGTACCACATAGTGAGCTGTGATCTTGCCAGAGCACAGGTGTTACCAATGTGACCTATGCCCCTGCATCGGTGCACGTTGTGACATGGCACATGCCATGTCCCATGCATGTGGATGTCTGGCTGCAACATTGTCACACCATGACATGACCTATGCACGACATAGCAGACATCCACACTGTCTGCATATCTGTAGGGAATGTGACACCTTACACTAGTATGGTTGTATGTCACATGGGCCACCACAGGGCCATGTGCACGATGTCCACCATACACAATTGTCAATGACCCAGACAGACAAGGCCATGGTCGATACCTACAGGCATGTTGCCACACAGTACATCCACAGTGGGTAGTCACCGTTGCACCATGTACACACATAGTGGGCTCATCACTGTAGTGGCCCCCCTGGACATCCGATGTAGTACACCACTGACATGGAATGCCTCTCCACAGCTACTACAGGTGCCTCCAATATCCACCACATACGTGCTGCTGAGCGGCTGAACTGACTTACAGACATGGCAATGTAATGCGTCCAGGTCACGCATCACACAGAAACATAACTGTGTCCTGCTACTGTGCAGTGGCACAGTGTCCGCACTCCACACTGTACAGCTATGTACACAGCTCACACCAACCGTACCTGCACAGACATCCCTGTTACCCATACATTGTATCTGTAGACTGTACACATAACACTGCACCATGACAGCCATTGTGATGTGGTGCATGCGGTGGGACACCATCGTCACATGTCCACATGATACCAGACATGTTTGCGGTGTACATGACATAGTGTCGGCAGACATGTGTACTGTCAACTCGCCCGTGCACACGGTGTATCACGTGATGCATGCAAACTACCATGAATGTGTGTACTGCATGCCTACTAAAAGACACCTGCCTGTTGTACTGTTCCCACCAGGGCAGTGTGCATACTGCCACTAGGAATGTCTGGTCTACATTCACTGGTCTGTGGTGTGTGAATGCTGCATGCCACCTGCATTATCACATGCATGATGTCTGTGTGTGTGTGTGTGTGTGTGTGTGTGTGTGTGTGTGTGTGTGTGTGTGTGTGTGTGTGTGTGTGTGTGTGTGTGTGTGTGTGTGTGTGTATTGTAACTGACGGTATGCCTTTGTATTGACAGGTGCTGTAGGTGAGTTCCCCTCCTGCAGTCCAGCTGATGCTAGTGTCCCCACAGATACTAGTGGTGATGACCATGTGCATGAGGCACAGGCAGGGTCATCACAGGCACACACTGTGCCATTGGAGAACATCACACTTACGTCCCCTTCATCCCTGAACACGGTTTGGATGCCGACACATACCCCAACACCATTGCCCATAGATGACGGTCAGTCAGCGTCTGTTGGCACCGAGCAGGAATGTGTGGTGGCTGCAGAAGGTGTGGGTACACACGATGTTGCCAGTGTAATGACTGGTGCAGTGCCATGCAGGCATGTGGCAGGTGGTGGGAGCACCGCTAGACATACACCTGCCGTACAGGGTGCAGCAGCTGGTATAACCAGACGCATGTTCCAGACTGTAATGGCGGCGCAGGCACGTGCCGAACGGCAGAACCAGGAAGGGCAGAGGCTGCAGAGGTCTGCAATCCGTTCCTTGAATGACAACATCCAGGCATTGGCGAATGCCCAACAGCATCTTGCCGATGTTCTGGATAGGAGATTGGGTGAGATGGCTGGTATCCTCGACCGAGGCATGGCCATCCTTGAGCGTGGGCTGTCCGTGCAGGAACACCAGGTAGGGGTGAGGCATAGGGCACGTGGGCGTAGGCCAGCAACACCACTTGGTGCAGGTCAGCGTGTGCATGCCACCTCCCATGCCCACCCACCCAGTGCTGGTAGCAGCAGCAGTGCAGCTGCTACTACACCGACCACACCAGGACAGAGCAGGCCACGTGGACGTGGCCCTGGACGGCCCCGGCGTGGGCACGTTTCCAGCGGACATGTGACATCGGAGAGTGGACTGTCTGTACCTACACCCGGTCGTGCCCGTGCGACCCCAGGCAGGCACGGGTCACGTCACGGCAGGCGGACACAGTGAGCCGTAACACCTGCACTGTACAGTCTGGGGCTGCCAAGCATACCCCGTGTAGGCATCACAGATGACTGAACTGTGTACACACAAACCCACACACAGCAAACACGACTGTAGGGCTCCACCACACCCACATGCAATGTACACAGTCATGCCCAGTCAATGCACAGGCCCTTACACACACACATGATGTCATCCATTGGTACAGCCTATGCCTGTGGCACATATCACCCTGTGCATATGATGAAGTCTCTGCCACATAACTGTGAGCTACACCATCAGTGCATGGTTATGCAAACATATTCTGATGCACAGGGTGGACAAGATAGTGAGAGGTGTATGTGATACCTGTGTCCGCATAGTACGTGATGTGTATGTTGTGGTGTGTGTGTATGGCTGGTGACAGGTGTGTATGTGATGTGGGTTGTGCACTGACATCATGCAGCAGACATACCATGCAGGACAGGTGCAGCATTCATTGATTTGTGTACACAGTATGTGTGGTGGTTACATGTGTAGCACCATGTTGGTTCAGTTAACCCGTATGACAATGATGGTGTACTTGCATGTGCCTACTGGGAGCACTGTAATTAGTTCCCCACGCGTAGTCGTGGGGTACCCTGAGCATGTCTGGCAACATCAGCATAGCACAGGTACCCGCACTCAGCATGGACCCCTACATAGGAACATAGGCGCACATGTACATAACAGGGTATGTGCCCTACGACATGTGTGGACCTAGCATGACTGTGTGTGGCTGCTAACACCCCTCAGGATGGGGATGCCACATCCATCAGTCCCCAGTCCCTCATCCAGCACTGACACACAGATGATGCCTGGCGCATAACTATATCCACACATCCACACGTCATTATTACTCCTGGACGAAGGCAGTCACTGCCTTTCCTTCACATGGGCTGGCACTCCTCTACGTGTTGTAGGGGGTCTCCGGCCGTTGACCCTGTTCCCCCAGCATGTCACACTCATCTTTGTGGTGATGTGTGACAGTCGCTTCTGTGCCCGTGTTTGCCTGGAGCCTAGGAAGTGGAATATGCCCATGTCACCCAGGTCAGACATGGCCGTGTATGCCAGGCACAGATCACCACAGAGCAGATGTGCTGTGAATGTTTACAGCTGGAGTCCCCTTGGTCGTGCAGCTTGTGACACATGTCCTAGCACCATCATCCCCACCTTGTGTAACGTTTGCGGTCCTTCCGAGTGCTGCAGGCGTCAGGTTAGCTACAGGCCAGATGTGCCAATGTACATGATGAGCCATTGCTCTGGTGTGTGATGTGTACAGGGGTACAATGAACACCCCTGATGTTGATGCGATTCCTTCCAGACCAGGAGGCCACAGTGGAATGTCTTCACACCCACATTGCCATTGTGTGTGTTGACAGATGTTAACGACAGGTGTCGTAGCCATTTCCATGAACATGTCCACCATCTGGAATGGCTTACCACCTACATGTGACATTGGGCCGAACATGTCCTTCACACTGGGTAGGTCTGCACCTTCTCTGGCATGTAGTAGCAGGCCATGGCTCTGGCACCAGTTATCCATGTCTATGACGCCCTAGGTGGATGTCCGTGTCACATGGGGTGTTGGGTATGGTGGCGGTGCGTAGTCATCTGCATACCTTGTCTGCCACAATCCCCTATGATTGCATGCACATTGGAAGGTCGAATGCCATATGGCAGGGGCCCAGGACTGAGCCCTGTGGGCCTCCACTGGAGACCAGATATGAGTGTGACAAGGCACCAGGAACACCAACCCTGTGTGGTGTGACCTCCAACCTTTCTGAGAAGCATCGGGTGACATATGTCCCCACATGTATGCTGGCGAGCCTTTCCATGAGTCCCATGTGTAGTGTGCTCTGAACGCTCCCACCAGGTCATGGTACTGTGTGCAAACCCACGTATCCCCATCAATGGCCTTGGTGACCACTCCAGACAGGACGAGCAGGTTCGGGAGGCAGGATCCGCCCTTGACTATGTTGTTGTGGGTATGTTCTGGTATTGGCTGTACACGCTGTCTGTATCCATGGGCACCTGAATGGACCATCCGACAGCTTTGCAGACAAGGCTTGTCAAGCGGATAGGGTGTGGCTGTCTACAGTCCATAAGAGCACTACCCTGGCATAGTGGGACCACAGATGCCATATGTCATCCATTGGGGACATAGCCCATAGTAAGGCTAACATGACACAGTGGCCGCATGTGTGGGCCGAGGCCCTCAATGAGGATGGGTAGCACACAGCCAGGGACACCATCGGTGCCCATTGGTGCTGTGTCAACCGCCATAGAGATATGGGATCACTCCAGGCCATATGAGATATTTGGGAGGCTACACTCTGGTGGGATGTATATGTCCCCTCTTGGGGGGGGTGGGATGTATGCATGGAACATGTCCGCTGGTTTGCAGACAATGTCTGTGGGTGCAGTGACCGTTGTACCATTCTGGACCATTTCCAGCCAAGTCTGTGTGCCCCCAACCATGTCCTTACCACAGTTAAGAAAGGCCCTATGGTTGTCTCATGTGCCCTCTGCAGTACCACTCCCACAAGCGGCCGTGGATGATTGTATGTGTGGCCGTATGGTGACGCCGGTATGAATGGGAGATGGTTTCCCTGGTATTGACATTGCTCTGTCATGTATTAGCTCCAACTGTTGATGTACAGCTAGTCAGTGGCTGGGGTCCACCACACCATGTGCCTACCTGTGGTGGACAAGGTCCTGATGTTATCATGTTTGCCTGTTGCAGACATGCATGTGGGTGCTCAGAGAATGCATTCATTAGGCGGTTGCCGGTCTGGCCTGGGTTCAACACTGGCATGGAGGACTTGTAGGGTACCACACCGGTCGTATGATGTGTGTGGTTTGTTGTGGAGAGGTCATCACTTAGGTCCCCCATGCCGGTGTTGGTTACAGGATGTGGATGACCAGTGGATCCACTATACGGTCTGGCATCACCATTGAGGGCTGTACATCCTGTGTGGGGCATATCCTCACCATGTGTGATGGGCAGAACTGTCAGACATCCCCCCTAGTATGTATGGTGCATGGCTGTTTAACAGTGGCCAGGTGTGAGAACACCTGTGACCGGTGGCGTAGTGTGTTGTGCCATGGCTAATGTTCCCAGTCTATGTATGGGTGGTTCATGTCACCCAATACGGTGCTGTTGTGAGAGCATGCCCACTCACCAGTGTCCTCAGGACATCTGTGCAGGTAGCCTGTGTTTGGGAGGGTTGTCTGTAGCATGCAACAAACTGTAGGCCAGTCCTACACATGGTTAATTGCACCTAGATATTCCCCGCTGCAACGGCCATGTCTGTGGCATGGCCAGGTTTCTGTTGTGTGGCTGGACACACACGACGGTCCACATTCCGCCACCCATGCCGTCGCACCATGTGTATGCATGTCTGCTCTGTGCCGAGTCTAAGTGTCTGAGCATGCCCAGTAGGCAGCTGTGTAGACAGACACACAGCACAGTGCACACCGCGGCCGACTGCAGTTATACCCCGGGTGCATGCCTGTATCCCCGCCAACGCCACGTCTGTGGCATGGCCAGGTTTCTGTTGTGTGGCTGGACACACGACCGCGGTCCACATTCCGCCACCCATGCCGTCGCACCATGTGTATGCATGTCTGCTCTGTGCCGAGTCTAAGTGTCTGAGCATGCCCAGTAGGCAGTGATGTACTGATCAGTAGTTACTTGGTATTCCCGACTGCAGCACTAACGTGTTACTGTACGGCGACCTTGGGATGGTAACAGGCTGCGTGACTGCGCACTCTGACCTAACTCCCGATCGGGCGCATTGCCTCTGCAAATGATACCACCCACGTAGGGGTATGCCTCCTGACAGCGCTCTGCTCAGTAAACTCGGTAGCGCGTTCTGTAAATGCTTCATACTGTAGTGTGTTCATGTAGATAGGCGTAGGTTCGTCTCCCGTCCCTTCCGTGTGTGTGTGTGTGTGTGTGTGTGTGTGTGTGTGTGTGTTTCCAGCTGCCTCTGCGAATTAACATGCTTTTAGGCGCTCCGCAACACAAATCTTGGCTATTGCCAACTATTGTCTTGCGGGTGATGTCACCAGCCTACAAGTATGCCTCTGACAGCGCTCACTTCAGTAAACTCGGTAGCGCGTTCTGTAAATGCTTCATACTGTAGTAAGTTCATGTAGATAGGCGTAGGTTCGTCTCCCGTCCCTTCCGTGTGTGTGTGTGTGTGTGTGTGTTTCCAGCTGCCTCTGCGAATGAACATGCTTTTAGACGCTCCGCAACACATACCTTGACTATTGTCTTGCGGGTGATGTCACCAGCCTACAAGTATGCCTCTGACATCGCTCTCTTCAGTAAACTCGGTAGCGTTCTGTAAATGCTTCATACTGTAGTAAGTTCATGTAGATAGGTGTAGGTTCGTCTCCCGTCCCTTCCGTGTGTGTGTGTGTGTGTGTGTTTCCAGCTGCCTCTGCGAATGAACATGCTTTTAGGCGGCCGCAACACATACCTTGGCTATTGCCAACTATTGTCTTGCGGGTGATGTCACCAGCCTACAAGTATGCCTCTGACATCGCTCTCTTCAGTAAACTCGGTAGCGCGTTCTGTAAATGCTTCATACTGTAGTAAGTTCATGTAGATAGGCGTAGGTTCGTCTCCCGTCCCTTCCGTGTGTGTGTGTGTGTGTGTGTGTGTTTCCAGCTGCCTCTGCGAATGAACATGCTTTTAGACGCTCCGCAACACATACCTTGGCTATTGCCAACTATTGTCTTGCGGGTGATGTCACCAGCCTACAAGTATGCCTCTGACAGCGCTCTGTTCAGTAAACTCGGTAGCGTTCTGTAAATGCTTCATACTGTAGTAAGTTCATGTAGATAGGCGTAGGTTCGTCTCCCGTCCCTTCCGTGTGTGTGTGTGTTTCCGTTGCTTTCACAACTTCTTCTGAAAAAGCAAATTCTTAAACTGTTCACAATCAACAATGTGATATTTAAAATCTTGTTAAGACTCACATTGTTGATTGTGAACATTCTTAGACTTTGCTTTTTTCTGCAGATGTTGTGGAAACAACGAAAACGTTGCATGTTTTAATAAACTGTTTAAATGTTACGAAGACTTGTGTTGTGTCGAACTACGGGGACTATTCCTGCCGCAGGTTGCTGGTTTGTTTGTGTTTCATAGTACAATATCATGTAATACGTGTGTTCATAGTATGCTTTCTGTGATGTTGACATGTGTGTGTTTCGTTAGCAGTGCGTCTGTGCTTTCTGTGCTGTGGCTACATGTTCATTGTTCACATAGAAAGTGACAAATGGAAGTGTAAGGGTGGACATTTAAAGCTTGGATACTTCCATGTTATGTGTAGGTCTCACGGGGCCTACGGGTGATAGCGCATACATGTCTATGAAGTACCTTTGGATACCATATGCGACGTGTCGTGGACGAAATGTTTAAGTTGACTGTTCCATCTACCTATGTGTGACATGGTTTGTGGCCATAGGGTGCCAGCAAGTCTTTCCTGTTCATTGGGTGTTTGCCATGGTCTATTGACATCAATCCTATTAATTCACCGAAGGATGTCTTTCATTGGTGGGAACGCCATAGTTTGACCATCGTATGTCATTCCCAGCAGATGTTGAGATTGTGCCATTGGTATGTTTACACAGGTCACCCACCTGTTCCACTGTATGGAAGCGTGTGATCCCCATTGATGTGCTGGCAGATTGAGTGCTGTGTACGCCGGTATCTGCCCAGCGGTCTGGCTTTGTATGGGGAGTGTCTACTGTAGTCCCTATCTGTATTTCCTGGGTTATGCCTTGCAACAGCTGTGGGATTCCCCCAGGTTTGCAGCTATGGGTGCCATCTTGGCCGTACATTTGTCCATCCATGGGAACTGCCTACTGGACACTAGTATAGGGCTGTAAACATTTCACAGCTGCATTCTCCATTTCTGGTGGATGATCGGCATTATTATTGCGGAGTAACGCATATGCCATGGCCACGTCCCGCACACGGGGCGGGACAACGAATCATCTGCCAATCCACACCGACACCCATTTTTGCATACCCACGATCCCATGTCTGCAACCCTCGACAGTACCCCTTGCACACCCTTCATGTGCGGAAATGGGGTGTGAACGCGTGTATGGACGCAGCAGCCTGGGGAGTCCTATTCATATGTCCTGCATTTCATGGACGGTTGTCATCACCCTTGAAGACGCTTGTGGTGCATATATCTACCTGTGCGTAGTCACGGCTGTCACCTCTTCCGGTTCACACTATGCCCACACTTACTAAAGGAGAATTTTTGGGGCCCTGCAAGGGACACCGTTGTGCATAAGAAAGGTGTAGAACATGTTGGACTGTGTCCATTCGCCAGTGGGTTTGACTGCGCGTATGTTCCCCAGTCCCGGATGTCTGTCTGCCTACCCATATTATGTAGTGCTACGGAACCCGTGTCCTTCCACAATTTACCCATATGGTGTTACTGTAGTACTGCAGGTTGGCAACTGCTTTAAGTAATCCTCAGAGGTACCATTGTGAACTATCCGCCACTGTATTGTCATTATAACACAGCGGTACATGTAGAACCTATTTATTCATGACAGTATGTTATTTATGTGTGGGTACGCCATATTTTAACCATAGTATGACCTTCCTAGTTGCCGTTGTTGGTGTGCCATTAATATGTGTTCCACAGGTCGCCCGTATGTTCCGCCGAGTGGAAGCGGGTGATCCCCACATACTTGCTAGCACCTTGGCTGCTGTGCGCCCGGGATTCGCACGGCAGGATGGATGTCTACGGGTGTGTCTACTGTTGTTTCCATCTGTATTTCCTGTGTTATGCCTTACTACGGCTGTGTGATTGCACCAGGTTTGCTATTATGGGTGCCATCTTGTCCGTGACGTTTGTCCATCCTTGGGAAATGCCTACTGGACACTGGTGTAGGGCTGTACCCATTTCACAGCTGCATGTAGCATTCTCCGGTGGATGATTGTCAGTATTGGTGGGTGGTAAGGCATGTTCTGTACCCACATCCCTCCCACGGGGCGGGACAATGGATCATCTGCCAATCATCTCCAACACCCATTTCTGCATACCCACGATCCCATGGCTGCAACCCTCGACAGTACCCATAGCAAATCCTCCATGTGTGCTGGAATGGGATGCATCTGTGGACTCGACAATCTGTGGATTTCTGTGCATATGTCCCGCATTTCATGGACAGTTGTCATCAACCTTGAACACGCTGGCGGTGCATATATGTAGCTGTGCCGTAGTCATGGCTGTAGTTCATCTTGGTCTTCCGCTTGCACCCAGTTGGCGTTGCAAAGGAGAAATTTTGGGTCCTACAATGGACACAAATGTGCATATGTAAAATGTAGAACATGTTGGGCTGTGTCCATCTGGCCAGTGGTTGTGACCGCTGCTGTATGTTCCCCCTTTCGCGGATGTCTGTTTGACTACACATATTATGTTGTGCTCTGAAACCCATGTTCTACTACGATTAACCCAAATGGTATTGATGTAATGCTGCAGGTTGGCAAGTGCTTTAAGTAATCCTCAGAAGGCCCAGTAGGACATATACGCCACTGTATTGTCAATATAAAACAGACAGAACATGCATACCCTATTTATTCATTGAAGCATGTACGTTATATGCGGGAACGCTAGTGTTGAAACATCGTATGACCTTCGTAGTTGAGGTTGTTAGTATGCCATTAGTATGTGTTCCACAGGTCGCCCATTTGTTCCGCAGTATGGGCGAGTGATCCTCATGTTGTTGCTGGCAGATCGAGTGCTGTATGCGCCGGTATTCGCGGCGGTCTGACTTTGTATGGGAGTGTCTACTGTAGTCCCTAATGTATTTCCTGTGTTATGCCTTACGCAGCTGTGTAATTCCACCAGGTGTCCAGTTATAGGTGCCATCTTGGTCGTACACTTGTCCATCCATGGGAATTGCCTACTGGACACTGATGTAGGGCTGAACACATTTTACACCTGCTTTTAGCATTACCCAGTGGATGCTTTGCATCCTTAGTGGGGACTAAGGCACGTGCTATACCCACAGCCCTCCCACGGGCGGGACAACGGATTATCTGCCAAACAACACCGAGCCCCATTTTGCATACCCAGGATCCCATGGCTGCAAACCCCCACGGTATTACACATCCTTCATGTGTGCGGGACTGGGATGTGGACGCACTTCTATGGACACGACAATCTGGGGATTTCTGTTCATATGTCCTGCATTTCATGGACAGGTATCATCAACCTTAAACACGCTGGTGGTGCATGTCTAGCTGTGCCGTAGTCACGGCTGACACTCTGTCTGGCCGATCACAATGAGTCAAAGGTGTAAACGCAACTATTTTTGGAGTCCTACAATGGACACCGATGTGCATATGTAAAGTGTAGAACGTGTTGGACTGTCACCATCTGGCCAGTGGTTTTGACTGCCGCTGTATGTTCCCCAATCGTGGATGTCTGCTTGACTACCCATATTATGTATTACCTGGCCTATCTATATCCACGTGCCAGTAAGCGGAAATACAGCAAACCTTGCGTTCTGCCCATCTTCATAAACGACATTATTGAACATATATCGGCCAAAACAGACAATGACAAAAACGATAGACTCCACAGTCAAACGATACTGAGCTCTTTCACCTACTAACATGGGGCATCGTCGGAGCACGAAATGCATTACATAGTTGTCCCTTATACACTTCCTTCAGAGTCAGTGTAAAGTCAAATAATCAATAAACCTGCTCATAGTTAAGTGGACAGTGCTACAAGTCTTGATTATAACGTGACATATACAAATCAGTGTTGCATACATTACTTCATGGAGACAATAATACGACAACAATGTGTTAATATAAATACAATATTGGTCAATACAATCAGTATCTTGAAACATAGTTGATAATTGTTGTGAGTAAACCTTAGAATGTAGTGTGTTGATCAGGATATTGTATATCAATGTGTATAATTGTAGCATTACGATTCCAAAGCATGGAATCAGTAAGTACTATTTAAGCATATATTTTACAATTATGAATGTAAATGAGTGGAGGACACATCCTTAACCTTCCCTGCTTCCAGTGGATCACACTTTACGCACTTTCGCATTTCCTAATTGTGGGTTACGCGCAGGCGCACATGCATATCCGTATTCTGTTTATATATGTTTACTGGGTCTGTGTGGTTACGTGTTTTGTGTTAGTTGTGACTATTCCGGTAACATATGTCTGATCCGGTTGACGGACGTGTGCAGAATGCACTTACAACTTTATACATGTAACAGTCTTTGCAGCATGGACGCATTACGTACACGTTCACATCTATATGTTCCATAGTCGTAATTCAAACGTGACTGCATTCACGTTTGCCAGTTACTGTGACCACTACACGTTAGCTGTTCGGTGTCATTAATATGCATACCCATGGTACTTAAGTACATTTACATATCCCCCCCCGCACTCACGCACGTCACAGGCATCCATTCTCCTGCTGGGAAAGGTGCGGTACTGCATGTTAAACATTCCTTATTCCCCGTCGCTCATGGCCCAGGATGCATATGTCGTGACCGCAGGGATGTTCAGATGACAGGTGCTTATATCCCCTATGCATACAGGCCTTCGATTGTCAGGGTGTTGCTGTGGTGCTTTGGGTTTGGTCTTGTCCGCCCAGTGTACGGAACTGCCCTGACCGTGTACGAATGTTAGATGAGTCACATGGGCACGTTTTGTCCGTGTCTATGGTACCATGTCACCCCCCCCAATTATTCATAACCGTGTGCGCCGATTGGCTGGTGTACCCGTTGTAGATCTTGTTATACTAATTGCACACGGTCTGGTCGAACGGACCTATTTCCATTACTAACCCTCGGTATGTATGACCTGTGTCGCAATATTACATGGGTTTACCATTGCGTGACGGCTTTCACTGAGCCACAGACATGTCCGTTGCTTGGTTTGGACTGGTTCCGCTGTGCTACACACATTTAACATGGCGGAACAGGTTGAACAGCTCAGCCACGGGGACATCAGGTTCTCCGTCGCTGTTTAGTATTGAATCGCTATGTGGAGTTTGTTTCACAAAGCGAGACAATGTCGACATTGGTAACGGACATCTCGCGCAGTATGTCCGCACCGCCGCGGGTGACGTATGTCTGCGTTTGGCCGGCGGACAGGCATTATGCTGTGCCATTATGTCTGGGAATATATGGTTTCTTGCCATAGATGATATGCCATACTAGCAATGACCCGTGTCTGGGTGTGGGTACTGCTGTATTACCCACGGGAAGAGTGGCCTTAGGTTAAGTGGTGCCCTAGGCAGAAGTTGCCACCGCAACATCACCCGCTACCCCCCTCCTGGTCTACCTACACCAAACAAAGTCTGGAAAGGTGCCCCGAGTAGAGCAACGCCCTAGACGGCTGCCTACTTGGCCTATGCCTAAGGCCGGCTATGTGTGTGGTCCCTCGGGCATCGGACTCGGGAACGCGCCACGTCTGCCGTGGGTATGTCCAGCATTACCCACATCCAGCCGTGGTGTATTGCCATGATGTTCCATGTGTACAGTGGTGCCGGTTACCATACATATGCCTTTCTCAAAAGCCGATTTCACACTTCTGAACACTACTGTGGTCTCCTTTAAGGCCCCTGAGCCGGTGGTGAACATCACTCAAACCGCTGAATCACGTACATATGCCTTCCACCAGCACCTACAGGACTGCATGGATCAGGCAATCCCATACAAAACTGAGACTTTTTGTACCACAGACAAGCATGCAGTCTGGTGGACCCCAGCCATGAACAAGCTCTACAACGACAGGAGGTAGATACTACAAGTTGAAGCGGAATACTTGTAAGGTAACACACCCTTGCTCATTATATGTGAAGAACTACAAGCTGTCATGAAATCATCCAGGGAAATTCAACAGAGAAATTAACAAGGACTCAACAGACATTCATAAGTCCTTCTTTAGCTATGTTGGACACCTGGGAGGACACTCCCAGATATGCTCAAACCGGGTTCACAATGATGTGAAGATGACTGAACCTACACACATTGCCAGCATACTGGCTGACATGTTCAGTGCTAACATTTCCCCCCCTCCCCCCCACATGGAGAGTTATCTATACCTGAGACTTGTAGATCCTGGAACATCTGTAACTCACAGGTGCAAAATGCTGTCTCCAAGGCAGTCAACACAGCATCCATGGGACCAGATGGTGTCCCAGCTGTGTACTCCATGAACTCTATGGGGAATTAAACCCACACTTAGGACAGCTGTTTAATCTTAGCCTCACCTCAGGATACGTACCCGAGTAGTAGCACAAGGCGACTGTAGTCACACTTCACATAGATGGTGCCTCCACTGACCCTGGTTATTACCATCCCATTAGCTTGACAAGCCTTATCTGCAAAGCCATGGAGAGGGATCATAATGGAACTCATAGATAAAGACATAGGGGACTCGCATAATTTGGATACAACCCAGTTTAGCTTGGTCAAAGTCAGATCATGCCTTTTACACGTGTTTGACTTTGTAGGATCAGTCACCAAGGCCATTGATGAGGGTAAAGCAGTCCATACAGCCTACCTCAACCTGGCAAAGGCCTTCGACACAATACCCCCTCGGGTATCAGTGATAAACCCGTCATCTTGAACGTATATCCATACATTGCCATATGGGTTGCAAACTGGCTAAGTCACAGAACACACATGGTCATAGTTGCTGGCGCCATGTCATACTCACAGCCAGTCACAAGCGGTGTCCCATGGGGCTCAGTCCTGGGTCCACTATTTTTCAGCATCTACGTTTCCAAAGTACAAGAAAACACAGGGGGGTTATGGGTGACAATGTTTGCAGATGACTGCAAACTGGGTGCCATAGTCAGACACACATCTGACACAGATATCCTTCAGGAGTGCCTCACAGATATGGATAAGTGGTGCCAGAGACATGGCCTACAGCTAAATGCCAAGAAATGCATAGTCATACCCTTCGGGAAGAACAAGGTTACCCCTAGCTACCATATAGGTGGCAATCCACTGAGCACAGAGGGAGTTACCAGGGATCTGGGGACCCGGGTTGTTGTTAACCGTTCGTTAGACACACACGTTGCTAACGTAGTTAGGTAGACCTTCCACATTGCCCACATCATCATGAAGGGATTCACATCTAGATCAGGGGAGGTCATTGTCCCCTTGTACTCATCACTCATTAGATCTATGATTGGGTACAATGCCCCGTTCAGAATGTATCTAACCCGACACCTGCAGCAGCTGGAAAGGCACCAACAGTTCATCGACAAACAGATGCAGGGTCTCAGGAATATGTGTTATACTGACCAACTGAAAGAATTCCAGATGTATACAGTTGCATACCACTTGCCCAGAGGTGACCTGTGCCTGGCATACAAGGCCATGTCGAACCCTGATCTGATGAGTATGCTTCACCTAAAGAAGTTAGATCCCTCAGAACCACAAGGGCAGGTGACGTACACCTTGACACTGTCATTAATAGAACGTGTTGGTGGGACAGATTCATCACCCAGACACTCACTATGCTGTGGAACAACATCCCAGTACATGTGAGGGCAGGCACCTCGCTGGCCTTGTGTTAGTATTTTGACATGGATGTCTGAATTGATTTATTTAAGTTACCTTCTAAATGAATATTTACATTACCACATTGTGAATCTTTACATTTTGTTGGTCTATTTTACATTAGTCATAATCATACGGTTTATCTGTGTATATTATGGTTCATTTATATTACTAGGTGTCTGCAGTTCTTTTAATATATTGGCACAATCCGTAGAACATATATATGTAGCTTACACAGTCAGACATTTGGAAAACATTATGTTGGTTCATCTTTCATATATATACATATATTTCTATTTCTCTATGAAGAATGTACCTTCAAGCAATGTCTGATGTCCTCACTGTGTGGAATCTGTAACCCAAGTAAAGTTTGTTTGCTTGTTTGCCTTTAAGGCATGTAATTAATACCTAGCACATCTAATTTACTGACCAATTAAGGGTTTTACATGTAGTAGGTTGGACTGCATTGTATGTATTCTGAATAAGTCTGCTTATGAAGCAGGCGAAAAGAGCTTCAATAAACTATGGTGACTGCATTTAATTCCTGGTGTGCTCTGAGTGGTCACTGACGGTGTCTACAGTACCTCGTCTTTGCTTTGGACTTCATCGGCTGGTTGTCTGTGTTTGTTGTATGGGGAATGTCAAGTGTAGTCCCTATGTGTATTACTTGTGTAATGCCTTACTACGGCAGTGTAATTCCACCGGGTTTGCAGTTATGGGTGCCATCTTAGTCATACGCTTGTCCATCCATGTGAATTGCCTACTGGACACTGGTATACGGCTGTACACATTTCACACCTGCATTTTGCAGTCTCCGGTAGATGGTTTGCATTATTAGCGGAGAGTAAGGCAGGTGCTACGCACATCCCTCCCACGGGGCGGGGCAAAGGATTGCCTGCAAAACAACAGCGAGGCCAGATTCTACATACCCAGACTCCCTTGACTGCAACAGTCGACAGTACCCATTACACATCCTTCATGTGTGCGGGACTGTGATGTGGACGCAGTTCTATGGACCCGGCACCCTGGGTAGTTCTGTGCATGTGTGCTGCATTTCATGGACAGCTATCATCAACATTGAACACGCTTGCGGTGCATATGTGTACCTGTGACGTGGTGGCGACAATGAGATCACGTGAGTAATGCAGGAAGCTAGCAGGCATTCCATGAATGGAATTTTGGGTCCTACAATGGACACCGATGTGCATATGTCAAGTTAGATGTTGCTGGACTGTGTCCACCTGCCCAGTGCTTTTCACTGCTGGTGTATGTTCCCCAATCGCGGATGTCTGTTTCACTACCCATTCTACATGGTGCTACATAACCAGGTGATTTAGTACTGTGAACAAATGACATACATCCAAAGATGCTGGTTAGCAACTGCTTCATATAAACCTCAGACATCCCAATGGGACATATCCGTCACCGTATTTCCAATATAACACCACCGGAACATGTTGATTACCTATGTTTTCATTTAACCATGTTGTCTTCATAGGTGGGAATGCCATAGTTTACATATCCTACTTGATGTTGTGTGTGTGCCATTAGTATGTGTTCCACAGGTCGCACATCTGTTCCGCTGTATGGTAGCGGGTGCTCCTCATTCTGTTGCTGGCAGATTGAGTGCAGTGTACGCCGGTGTTGGCATGACGGTCCGGCTTTGTATGTGGAATGTCAACTGTAGTCCCTATGTGTATTTCCTGTGTTATGCCTTACCGCGGCTGTGTAATTTACCCGGGTTTGCAGTTGTGGGTGCCATCTTGGCCATACGGTTGTCCATCCATGAGAATTGCCTACTGGACACTAGTATAGGGCTGTACACATTTCACACCTGCATTTAGCATTCTCCGGTGGATGGTTTGCATTATTAGCGGAGAGTAAGGCAGGTGCTACGCACATCCCTCCCACGGGCGGGACAAAGGATTGCCTGCGAAACAACACCGAGCCCAGAGTCTACATACCCAGAATCCCTTGACTGCAACAATCGACAGTACCCATTACACATCCTTCATGTGTGCGGGACTGTGATGTGGACGCAGTTCTATGGACCCGGTACCCTGGGTATTTCTGTGCATCTGTGCTGCATTACATGGACAGCTATCAGCAACATTAAACACGCTTGCGGTGCATATGTGTACCTGTGACGGCAATGAGTTCAGGTACGCATTGAAATAAGACATCATTCTGTTCTTTCCAAAATTTTTGGGTCCTACAATGGACACCACTGTGCATATGTAAAGTGTAGAGCTTGTCGGACTGTGTCCTTGTGAGCAGTGGGTTTCACTGATGCTGTGTGTTCAGCAATCGCGGATGTCTGCTTGACTACCCATACTGTGTAGTGCTACAGGAACCATGTCTTCCGACACCAGAACCCAATGGTGTACATCCAATGTTGCAGGTTAACAACCACTTTCATACCCAGGGGTCACGATTGGGAGGTATTGCCACTTTATTATCGGAACAACACCTCCAGACTGTGTACATCACGGGAACTTTAGGCCAGTCTTACTGGCCATTTGCAATTGTAATTAGCACACACGTGTCAATACAGGTATGATAAGACATATTATCATGCAGAAGTTAATCTATGTTATTTGGACATTGGCTTCTGCTATTGGCATCCGTTGCTGTGAGTGTTGCCAGTTACCATACACATTGCTTGCTCAGAGGCAGACTACACAATTCTGCACACTACTGTGGTCTCCTTTAAGGACCCTGAGCCAGTGGTCGACAGTACTGCAGCCACTGCATCAATCACATTTGCCATCTACCAGTACCTACAGGACTGCATGAACCAGGCATTCACTTACCCAACTGTGGTTCATTGTACCAATGCCAAGCATCCAGTGTGGTGTACCCCAGCCATACACAGGATGTACAACATGAGGAGGTGGCTACTACAAGGTGGAGCAGACACCTTGTGAGGTATGACACCCTTGGTCATCATATGTGTAGAGTTACACACTGTCGTGCCATGGTCCAGGGCACATTCCACAGATATACCTACATGGACCTGGCTGACAATCATACCACCTTCAGTTGTTATGCTCAACACCTGGGAGGTCACTCCCACATATGCTCTGACTGGGTTCACAAAGAGGTGGAGTTTACTCAACATACACACATTGCCAACAAACAGGCTGACAAGTCCAGTAAGGACATCTCCACACCCCCCCCACACATGAGGAGATGTCTGTACCAGCGGTTTGTGGTCACCAAATGTTCTGTGACACACAGGTGGGACATGCTCTCTCCAGGGTAGTGGACATAGCATCCATGAGACCAGCTGGTGACCCCACTGTGTACTCCACTATCTCATTGAGGTATTACACCCACAGTTAGGACAGCTATTTCTTTGTAGCCTCACCTCAGGTAAGGTACCCAGGTTGTGTCGCATGGCAACTGTAGTCCCATGTCACAGGGCCAATGCCTCCACTGAGCCTGATTATTACTGTCCCATTACCATGAGGAGACCTATCTGCAAAGACATGGGGAGGGATCATACTGTGGCTCATATATGACTGCATAGGGGACATACATACTTTGCATCCAACACGGTTTGTCTTGTTCAGGGGCGGTTCATGCCTTTAAAGCATGGGTGACATTTTCGGGACAGTCACCGAGGCCATTGATGGGGGTGTTGCAGTCCATACAGCCTACCTTGACCTGGCAAAGGCCTTCATCACATTACCCCCCTCAGGTATCGTTGATAAACCTATTGGCTGGGATGTGAACACGTACATCACAGAATGTGTTGGAAACTGTCTATGTGACACAACCCACACGGTCATAGTTGCTGGCAGCGTGTCAGTCCTACTGCCTGTCACAAGTGGTGTCCCATGGGACCCTTCCGTGGGTCCACTCCTGTCATACATCTACATTTCCATGGTACAGGCACACACAGGGGTTTTGTGGGCAACATTGTTTGTAGATGACTGCAAAACAGGTGCCATAGTGGGACGGACATCTGACACAGATATCCTTCGAAGGGGCCTCCCAGATATGCATATCTGCTGTCAGGGACATGTCCCACAGCTAAATGCTAAGTAATGCAACATCATACCTGTGGAGAACTACTAGGTCACCCCTGTCCAGCATATAGGTGGCTGTCCACTCAGCACAGGGGTGATTACCAGGGATCAGGGGACAGAGTTTGCCAGTCACCATTCATTCAACACACACGTTGCTATCATGGTTGTGTGGGACTTCTACATTGCCCACCTGTTTGTGCAGGGATTCACATCTACATCAGGCTAGGTCATTGTCTCCTTGTACCCATTACGTGTTACACCTATGATTTACTACATTGCCCCATTCAGACTGTATCTGACCATACACCTACAGCAGCTGGGAAGCCCTCATAGGTTAATTGTTGTACAGATGCAGGATGACATCATTTTGTGTAATGCTGCCCCACTTGTAGGACCCCTGCCCCATTACGTCACATACCTGCTGTTTAGTGTTGACCTGTGCCTGACATACAAGGCCATGTCAACCCATATGTCATGTGTATGCTTCACCTACTGTATCTGCATCCCTCAGAACCACTAGGGCAGGTGACATTTACCTTGTCACGGTCATTAATGGGATGTGTTGGTGTGACACATATATCACCCAGACACTCATAATGCTGTGGATCTACATCACAGTACATGTGAGACAGAGATCCTTCCTAGCGTTGTTCAAGGGTGTGTTGTCCATTGGATGGAGAATTGCAGGTATAGGCCAGGGATTACATCATTATCCCTGCTTGACGGAGGTACAGCACTATCATGGGTATTTTATCTGAAGCACAGAAGGTTGGCAAAGTCATCCTAACTATGGTGTAGTGTTATGGCTGAACCTGGGATGATGGCCTACCCTGTACCTATGGACGATGAACCTATATTCATAGTTTGTCACATTTACAATTGTCTATCCCCTATACTCTTTCTCCAGTGTATATTTCTGTGGCACATGATTGTCCTCTGTATTACATGCAGGTATGCTGTGTACAGTGCACATACGTCACAGTTGATGACAGTGTATCTGTGTCCCTAACACTGTGATACCGAGGACTACCACACATCCTTCACAACATTACATGCATATGTCCATTCTATTCTTCTTTGGCCTATGGGGGGGTGTTAAGGCAAACATTACACAAGTCCCTGTTTGTGCATGCTTCATGTTGGTGTTTGACCAGGCTCCGCTGCAGTCGTGTGTTGGACAGTAGTGTTTCTGTGTGTTTGCCATGTGTTTTTATTGCCGGTACATCTGTGGGAGGTGTGGTTGGCACATGTTCCTCTTTGCAGGGATGCCCATCCTGGGGTTTGTGTCATGCATCTGCACTTGGCACGTGCCATATGTCCTGTACTATTCCCACAGTCGTGTATGCCTTCATGCACTACTACTGCGTGTTACTGGCTGTTTGTATGTGGTACACATGGACATTGTGATGGTTGGCTTGACCTATTCCCATGCTAGACCGTACACATCTGTCAATTAAGTTGTTTAAATCAAACTGTAACACTCATTCGTATTTTCAAACTGACAGTCAATAACACAGGAAGCTGAGATTAATAACGTTTTACTACTGTGCAGCAGGAGGCAAAGAACTATGCAGTAAATGTTTAGACATTTGTTTTACTCTATACATGTTACAGCTGTATGAGCATTGGGTATACTATCATCTTTTGCACACATTAATGATGTGGTCAGTCACAAGGCATTTACATCGCTAGAGTCCACAACGTTGTATTCCTACAACAGTGCTCAGGTAATGCTTATTAAATGTTTTCCCATGAGAATAACACAGCCTTGCAAGGCACCTTGTCAATTACAGTGTCCTTCTGTGATTGTAGCTGTTTCAAGGACCCTAGACTGTTCCGATACTGTAGTCGGTTAATTTCTTAATACGTTGCTTTGTCTCTCTGGTAAGGAGTTGTACTGTTATCTTCGATAGAGCTCACAAGGCCATCCTCCTCAGGGGAAGGGGTGATGTTATGCATGTACATACATTTATTGTTCTGTAACCCAGCAGATAATTAATGCTGACAGACATAAGCCTGCTGTACTGGTTACTGCCAGGATCAGAATTCCATCACACTACAGCTTAGCTTCACCAATTACATGCAGGCTTAGTTCTACTGCCATATTGTACGGTACAATTCAATGCATTATCTAGTATTTCGAGTCTAAACTGGCACTTCATATGTGTTTCTATATATATTTTTCTAACAACATCCATCCGGCCATATGCATGTTGTTCCGTCCTTTACCTTGACCGTGTGTATTTGGCCGTCCGGCAATGCTACTCTCCACATGTCATGTCCCACCTTCCCCTTCTTTGCCTGTAGCACCCTGTTAGGAAGTCCTGTTTGGTGGGCACGTGTTCCGCTATATGTGATCGACTTCACTGCATAGCTAATCATCGATGCGGTGGTTCAACAACCCGACCTGTCCACATGTGTACAGTTATGTGCACCGTGTCGTATGCAAACCTATATGGTTTGGACGGGTACATACCACATGCAGGATGTACACATTCTGCAGACACATTCACATGCAGCCATTTACATATCTGTACCTGAGGTGGGTTGGTGACATGTGGGGTACGTATTTGCCCGTGTGGCATTGCCTAACACAAACATCTTACCACATTTCAGGTATGCACATTGTGTGTGGGTGTATAGCTGCACACGGATGCTAGCAGGTTAGGGTGCACAGGTGTACATGGGTGAGACTGACATGTACAATGAGGCTATTGTGTATTACATCTGAATGCATGGGTTCTGCTTCTGGATATTACACTTCAACATACGCCATCCAGTGTATGCGACAGAGACGTTGCTGGGTGTGGGATATGTTGCTATGCACATGTTTGCCTGTGTTTAAGGTATCTTGATTCCTTACTGTTGTTATGTCAACACAGCTACCCGGCTATGTACTCTCACTACTGCTTGTGACCATTATGGTTGGCACCTTTTCCAATGCCCATAGTGGGGCATGTTATGTGGAAACTTTGGAATTTGCAGGACTACACATACCCATGGCAAGTGCAGTTGACAGAACTTCACTTGTTTGCCATACTATAAGCTTATTCTGTAAGCATTTAGGTTCCTTATTCATTTTCTTCTGCCATGTATGTGTTTCATATACAAATGTATTATGTTTTATACTACTATTACATGTATATTGCGGGAATATTTTTGGCAGGGGATCTGAGGTCATTTTCCATTTTTCCGATTGTTGCAGGGACACAACTGTCCAATCAGGGACTGTCCATGGCACATTGGGACAGCTGGTAACCCTGGTGACCATGCCCATGTCACTACTGGGGTTGCCACCTTTTCCAGTTTCCAAGCTGGGATATTTCCGGGACTCACATCTGACTTTACAGGCCGACACATACACACGGTCACTATATAGCATAGGACTTCACTTGTTTGCCTAAATAAAAGCTTATTGTTGTGGCAGTTTGCTTGCTTATTCTGTTTCTTGTGACATTTAGGTATTTCAGTTACAGAAATAACCAATTCATGCTACCATTACATTACATATGGGATATCATTATGTCCTACAATCTTAGCACATTTGCCATTTTTAATACGTTTTTTCGGGACACAACTGCCCATAGAGAGACTGCCCCACCCAGAGTGGAATAGGTGGTGACCTTAGTTGCTGCTCCTATGTCGGTGCGGCGGGCTGACATGCTGCTGTACACCTTCTCTGAGTGTAACCACTGACGGTGCATTGCGGGACAAACGCGGTCTTATGCGTATCCTTTGCTCCTTGGATGGGTACACTTAAGCCTTCGTGGCTTGTATTTGCTTCTCCGTTTATTTGGGACGGGTACTATGTTGCATACTCTACGTGCGTTTCATTCTGCACGGGACCTGGCTGCTGCCATTACTATTATGGGCGGACCGTGGCTGTCAGCACATTAGGTTGCTCACCTCATGCCGGCTTAGACACGCCTCCAGACGCATCCTACCTGGGCTCGCTCACGTACACTACGCACGTGTCTGTGCTTGCGGTGCACTCTCATTAATATGCATATGGCGCTACTGCGCCGGCTATTCACTGCACCGCCGGCGCAGACCTTACGCCGGCCTTGCGCCGAGCTTCATGAATCCCGGGGCATGTCTTTTATTTTTAGGAAGTTTGAAAATACATGTGAAGTGAGATGTAACTGTATTCTGAACTGATGCATTAAACAATTTTGCTCCTTTGGTATTTCATATGTTCATGGATTAGTACTAGGCTAACTGCCCTTGCGAGCCATTGTAAGCCTAGCCAATTATCCCTTGTGAGACTCAAACCCTGCTCCTTGTGTTTGTAAGGCAAACACCTTGACCATTAGGCCTATTTTATAAACTTCTTTTGCAGACATTTAAGTCATTGCCCCTTAGCACTTTAGAAAAACAAGTAAATTAGTTTCTTAATATTTGCCATAAATTCCATTCACAAATGTGGAAACTAGTTCTGGAATGACATATGCAGTTAAAGACTAATTTGACTGAATGCTTGGAGTAGAAATTTCTGCAGACACGATATAGTCTTTAGAATTTGTAAGCTTAGATGCTGCCAAGCTGTAAGGGGTTTTGCAGTCCATGTGTTTAATAAAGTTTGATGTATTGGATTATGCTATTTAATTGCTTATTGATAGACTGACTAGTTTACATTTTATACCATTCTTATGTTTTTTAGTATCACTTTATCTTTAAATAAGACATTAAAATCAGTTTGCAGCCTACATGTCACTTTATTAAGGTAGAAATGGCCGAAGTATATTTATTATATGGTTTGGGGATATGGACCTAAGTGTATTTATTATATGGTTTGGGGATATGTACCTAAGTGTATTTATTATATGGTTTGGGCATATGGGCCTAAGTGTATTTATTATATAGTCTGGGGATATGGGCTGAAGTGTGTTTATTATACGGTTTGGAGATATGGACTGAGGGGTTAAGGAACTGGGGAAACAAAATTAAAATTCTGCACCAAGTACAATAATTGATTCTCAGGACATCTGCATAGGACTTACAAGTCACACATTCCCATTCTCCAGGTTTCCACATGCATTCAGCTTCCTGCCCCACTTTTTTAACATGTTGTACACCTTCAGAGTGAGAAAGTATAAATGTTTAATTTTCCAGTAATTATTCACTGAGAAGGTGGAAGTATTGTCTTTCTCAGTTGTATACAAAAGCTTCCCCACTGAGTACAAAACCAGTGTGAAAAAGATAACCTGTTCTTTTTCAATCTACTTTAAATATAAATATGTTTTCTTATAATCCTGCTGTTCAGCTACAATCTTTGTCCCTTTTTGAGAGACAAAGGGTGTACATCCCCACTTACCCAACATTGTATACCAGCTCTGTAATGATGTCTGTTCCTAGAGCTCTTTCTCATCACACTTTAGGGTTGTTCTAACACTGCCCCTTATGTTGTCTATGCAATTCTATACATCTGATAAGGTGCCCTTTCTATATATGTTCTTTTTTTCCATAGGACCAAAGAATGGAAAACACTGCCCTCCAAAAACTATAGTAGTTGCCATCCAAGCTAATTTTGAGAGTAGATAGACTGCCAGGACTTAATTATCTTATTGAGATCTTTGTTCAAGCTCTTATTTATTTATTTATGTTTGCTTTGCAGGGTAGAGTACTGATCTCCATGGACCTTTTTCACACTGAGCCCAGGAGCACTGTCTGGTTAAGTGACATGCTCAGAGTCAAACAGTTAGGTAATATAACAATGTAACAGCTCCCAGCCCAGGAGTGTGTCTGGTTAAGTGACTTACTCAGAGTCACACAGTTAGGTAATGTAACAATGTAACAGCTCCCAGCCTTGGAGCACTGTCTGGTTAAGTGACATGCTCAGAATCATACAGTTAGGTAATGTAACAATGTAACAGCTCCCAGCCCAGGAGCACTGTCTGGTTAAGTGACTTACTCAGACTCACACCGTTAGGTAATATAACAATGTAACAGCTCCCAGCCCAGGAGCTCTGTCTGGTTAAGTGACTTACTCAGAGTCACACAGTTAGGTAATGTAACAATGTAACAGCTCCCAGCCCAGGAGCACTGTCAGGTCAAGTGACATGCTCAGAGTCACACAGTTAGGTAATGTAAGAATGCAACAGCTCCCAGACCAGGAGCACTGTCAGGTCAAGTGACATGCTCAGAGTCACACAGTTAGGTAATGTAAGAATGCAACAGCTCCCAGACCAGGAGCACTGTCTGGTTAAGTGACTTGCTCAGAGTCACACAGTTAGGTTATGTAACAATGTAACAGCTCCCAGCCCAGGAGCACCGTCTAGTTAAGTGACTTACTCAGAGTTACACAGTTAGGTAATGTAACAATGTAACAGCTCCCAGCCTAGGAGCACTGTCAAGTTAAGTGACTTACTCAGAGTTAGACAGTTAGGTAATGTAACAATGTAACAGCTCCCAGCCCAGGAGCATTGTCTGGTTAAGTGACTTACTCAAGAGACATACAGTTAGGTAATGTAACAATGTAACAGCTCCCAGCCCAGGAGTGTGTCTGGTTAAGTGACTTGCTCAGAGTTACACAGTTAGGTAATGTAACAATGTAACAGCTCCCAGCCCAGGAGCACTGTCTGGTTAAGTGACTTACTCTGAATCACACAGTTAGGTAATGTAACAATGTAACAGCTCCCAGCCCAGGAGCACTGTCTGGTTAAGTGACATGCTCAGAGTGGCAGTTAGGTAATGTAACAATGTAACAGCTCCCAACCCAGGAGCACTGTCTGGTTAAGTGACATGCTCAGAGTCACACAGATAATGTAACAATGTAACAGCTCCCAGCCCAGGAGCACTGTCTGGTTAAGTGACATGCTCAGAGTCACACAGTTATAGTTTCATAGTTTCATAGTATAGTACTAGGCTATCTGCCCTGGGGCATTTGTAAGCCTAGCCATAGTGATGTGGCTTTTGCCACCCCATGAAATGGTACAAAAATGTACAGAATAAATCTAGAATACTGTGCCTCTGTCTAGTAGTGACACAGTGAAGGTCCCCTTATATAATATAATTAGTTTACTGTGCCCCTGTCTAGCAGTGACACAGATGTGACCCCTGGGGTAAACTTACGATCTCCCATCCACTCATCAAGATTTCTCTTGAAGAGAGTCAGTGAGGGGCTCTGCCTAATACGAACTGGGATCCTGTTCCAAAGCATGGGAAGCCTCTGGGTTATGAATCTATCCCTCCAGCATGTCCTATTCATACTTGTGCCAAGGTTTAAGTCTTTAGTTCTCGTGGTCCTGATGGCTTTGGATTTTTTGAGGTGGAGCATGTCCATCAGATCCTGATTGGACATGGCCTTGTACGTCAGGCGGAGATCACCTCTGAGCAGGCGGTATGCTACTGAATAGAGATGAAGTTTCTTTAGTCTGGCAAAATAAGACATATGTTGGAGACCCTTGATCCTTTTGGTGAGGTACTTTTGTGGTCTCTCCAGCTGTTGCAAGTGCCAGGTGAGGTACATACCAAATGGGGCATTGTACTCAATCATGGGTCTGATGAGGGAGGAATATAGGGGTACAATGACATCCTTGGATCTGGATGTGAAACCCTTCATGATGAGGTGTGCAAGGTAGAATGTTTTTCTAACCACTTTGGCAACGTGGGTGTCAAATGAGAGGTCGCTGTCTACTTGGGTCCCTAGGTCTCTGATTACTTTTTCCGTACTCAGTGGGTTGCTATCTATGTGATAATTTGTGGGTACTTTGTTTTTCCAAAAGGGATGACTATACATTTTTGGCATTTAGTTTAAGGCCGTGACTACGGCACCAGTTGTCCATTTCAGTGAGGCCTTTTGTAGGATGTGTGTATCTGCTGGTGTATCGACTATGGCACCTAGTTTGCAGTCATCTGCGAACTTTGTCAGCCACAGCCCTCCCATGTTTGCTTTAACATCTGAGAAATAAATGCCGAACAAGAGGGGTCCCAGGACAGATCCCTGTGGGACACCACTTGTGACTGGCTTTGAGTCTGACATTGCTCCAGCGATTTTAACTTTATGGGTTCTGTCCTTTAGCCAGTTTGCAACCCATCTAGTGACATAAGGGTTTACTTTTAAGCTGTTTAGCTTATCTATGATGCCTGAGTGGGGTATAGTGTCAAGGCCTTAGCCAAGTCCAGGTATGCTGTATGGACTGCTTTGCCCTCATCAATGGCTCTAGTGACTGTTTTGAAAAAGTCAACCAGGTTTAAAAGGCAGGATCTGCCCTTTACAAAGCCGAACTGGGTGGGGTCAAGCATCTGTAGGTCCCCTATGTCTCTGTTTATGAGTTCCATAATGATTCTTTCCATAGCTTTGCAGACCAGGCTAGTCAAGCTTATGGGGCGGTAGTTTCCAGGGTCTGTAGAGGCACCCCCCTTGTGGAGTGGGACCACTGTTGCTGTACGCCAGTGTTCAGGTACATATCCCAAAGTAAGGCTAAGGTTAAATAGCATTTTTACATGTGGGTTTAGCTCCTCTTGGAGTTCACGTAACACGCACCCCGGGATACCGTCAGGTCCCATTGATGCTGTGTTTATTGTTTTGTTTAGAGCGGTTCTCACTTGGACATCTGAGATGACAGGGAGATTACATTCAGCTGGGATAAGTATTTCTTCTTTTGGGGGTGAAGGAGGCGAGAAATTTGCACTGAACCTGTCAGCCAGAATGTTAGCAATATCTGTGAGTTCAGTGTATTTTTTGTTGTTGTGAACCAACTCTGAGCATATCTGAATGTTTCTGCCGAGGTTTCTAACATAGCTGAAGAAGGCTTTGTGGTTATCTTTAGTGTCCTTAGCGATTTTTCTCTCAAAGTTTGCCTTGGATGTTTTTATGAGAGAACATAGTTTTCTGCTAATGTTGATCAGAGATGTCTTCCCTTCATGGGATTTCGCTCTGACGTGCAGTAGCGTCCTTCTTTTGTTATACAATTTGTTTATGGCTAAGGTCCACCAGACAGGATGCTTACATTTGGTGGAGAGGGACTTGGATTTGTTTGGGATTGCATGATCCATGCATTCTTGGAGATGTCCATAGAAAGCATTTGTGAAGGATTCAGCATTGTGGGATGTGGTATCCACTGGCACAGTGGGCTTAAAGGATACCATCTCAGTCTTAAGAAGAGTGAAGTTTGCTTTTGAGAAGTTTTTCACTGTGGTCTTTTGTGCTGGGGGTGGAGGTGGGATATGTATATCCAGGGTGATTAGTTTGTAGTCAGATCTCACTAGTGAGGGGTATACTTCCGGTGTGGAGCATTTTGTCCCCATGTTTGTGATGATCAGGTCTAGTATATTATCTCCCCTAGTGGGTGAGGTGACTAGTTGTTCCAGTGCATTTGAATTTATGAATTCCAGGAACCTTTGGGCTAGGGTATTGGGGCTAGAATAATGTACCCAATCTATGTTTGGGTAGTTGAAGTCTCCCAGTATGATGGTATTTTGTGATACATTCATATCCTCCAATGTCTTCAGGAAGGCTGAGTGGGGTTCTTGAGATTGGGAGGGTGGTCTGTAACATGCTACCAGTTGTATAGCAGTTTTGCCTATGGTTAGTTGCACCTGTATGGTCTCTGATGCTTCATGTGTTGCTACTAACCTGGAGGTGTGGGTGTCCTTTATGAATATGGACACTCCCCCTCCCTTTGTGGTTCGGCCTGGGTTTTGGGGCCGAAAAGCATGATACGAGGTATAGCCTGGTAGCACTGGGGTGCTCTCAGGAGCCTTGAACCAGGTAATGTAACAATGTAACAGTTCCCAGCCCAGGAGCACTGTCTGGTTAAGTGACTTACTCAGAGTTACACAGTTAGGTAATGTCACAGTGTAACTGCTCCCAGCCCGGGAGTGGTGTCTGGTTAAGTAACTTACTCAGAGTTACACAGTTGGATAATGTTACAGTGTAACAGCTCCCAGCACAGGAGCACTGCCTGGTTAAGTGACTTACTCAAAGTTACACTTAGGTAATGTAACAATGTAACAGCTCCCAGCCCAGGAGCACTGTCTGGTTAAGTGACTTACTCAGAGTTACAGAGTTAGGTAATGTAACAATGTAACAGCTCCCTGCCCAGGACTGCTGTCTGGTTAAGTGACTTGCTAAGAGTTACACAGTTAGGTAGTGTAACAATGTAACAGCTCCCAGCCCAGGAGCACTGTCAGGTTAAGTGACTTACTCAGAGTCACACTGTTAGGTAATGTAACAATGTAACAGCTCACAGCCCAGGAGCACTGTCTGGTTAAGTGACTTGCTCAGAGTCACACAGTTAGGTAATGTAACAATGTAACAGCTCCCAGCCCAGGAGCACTGTCTGGTTAAGTGACATGCTCAGAGTCACAGAGTTAGGTAATGTAACAATGTAACAGCTCCTAACCTGGGAGCACTGTCTGGTTAAGTGACATGCTCAGAGTTACACAGTTAGGTAATGTAACAATGTAACAGCTCCCAGTCCGGCAGCACTGTCTGGTGAAGTGACTTACTTAGAGTTATACAGATAGGTAATGTAACAATGTAAAAGCTCCAAGCCCGGGAGCACTGCCTGGTTAAGTGACTTGCTCAGTCACACAGTTAGGTAATGTAACAATGTAACAGCTCCCAGCCCAGGAGCACTGTCAGATTAAGTGACTTACTCAGAGTCACACTGTTAGGTAATGTAACAATGTAACAGCTCCCAGCCCAGGACTGCTGTCTGGTTAAGTGACTTGCTAAGAGTTACACAGTTAGGTAGTGTAACAATGTAACAGCTCCCAGCCCAGGAGCACTGTCTGGTTAAGTGACATACTCAGAGTCACACAGTTAGGTAGTGTAACAATGTAACAGCTCCCAGTCCGGCAGCACTGTCTGGTGAAGTGACTTACTTAGAGTTACACAAGTAGGTAATGTAACAATGTAACAGCTCCCAGCTCAGGAGTGCTGTCTGGTTAAGTGACTTGCTAAGAGTTACACAGTTAGGTAGTGTAACAATGCAACAGCTCCCAGCCAAGGAGCACTGTCAGGTTAAGTGACTTACTCAGAGACAAACTGTTAGGTAATGTAACAATGTAACAGCTCACAGCCCAGGAGCACTGTCTGGTTAAGTGACTTGCTCAGAGTCACACAGTTAGGTAATGTAACAATGTAACAGCTCACAGCCCAGGAGCACTGTCTGGTTAAGTGACATGCTCAGAGTTACACAGTTAGGTAATGTAACAATGTAACAGCTCCAAGCCCGGGAGCACTGTCTGGTTAAGTGACATGCTCAGAGTTACACAGTTAGGTAATGTAACAATGTAACAGCTCCAAGCCCGGGAGCACTGTCTGGTTAAGTGACTTGCTCAGAGTCACACAGTTAGGTAATGTAACAATGTAACAGCTGCCAGCCCAGGAGCACTGTCTGGTTAAGTGACATGCTCAGAGTCACAGAGTTAGGTAATGTAACAATGTAACAGCTCCTAACCTAGGAGCACTGTCTGGTTAAGTGACATGCTCAGAGTTACACAGTTAGGTAATGTAACAATGTAACAGCTCCCAGTCCGGCAGCACTGTCTGGTGAAGTGACTTACTTAGAGTTATACAGATAGGTAATGTAACAATGTAAAAGCTCCAAGCCCGGGAGCACTGCCTGGTTAAGTGACTTGCTCAGAGTCACACAGTTAGGTAATGTAACAATGTAACAGCTCCCAGCCCAGGAGCACTGTCTGGTTAAGTGACTTGCTCAGAGTCACACAGTTAGGTAATGTAACAATGTAACAGCTCCCAGCCCAGGACTGCTGTCTGGTTAAGTGACTTGCTAAGAGTTACACAGTTAGGTAGTGTAACAATGTAACAGCTCCCAGTCCGGCAGCACTGTCTGGTGAAGTGACTTACTTAGAGTTACACAAGTAGGTAATGTAACAATGTAACAGCTCCCAGCTCAGGACTGCTGTCTGGTTAAGTGACTTGCTAAGAGTTACACAGTTAGGTAGTGTAACAATGCAACAGCTCCCAGCCAAGGAGCACTGTCAGGTTAAGTGACTTACTCAGAGACAAACTGTTAGGTAATGTAACAATGTAACAGCTCACAGCCCAGGAGCACTGTCTGGTTAAGTGACTTGCTCAGAGTCACACAGTTAGGTAATGTAACAATGTAACAGCTCCCAGCCCAGGAGCACTGTCTGGTTAAGTGACATGCTCAGAGTCACACTGTTAGGTAATGTAACAATGTAACAGCTCCCAGCCCAGGACTGCTGTCTGGTTAAGTGACTTGCTCAGAGTCACACAGTTAGGTAATGTAACAATGTAACAGCTCCCAGCCCAGGAGCACTGTCTGGTTAAGTGACATGCTGAGAGTCACTCAGTTAGGCAATGGAGGCTGAAATAATCAAACCTTGCACCTCTGGTCCACAGGAAACAGCTCATTAATAACTGCTTAGTCCTCTAAGCCTACTGCCAGACCAGCCTACTGACGTTATTAAAAAAATACAAAAAATGGAAATACTTCCTCTTCGATCTCAATCATTTTCCCCTGAATACATCTGTAATTCATTCTGGCCAAGATAGTGGGGTAGCACCCACTATATACCACCCTGGCGCAAATATCCTAATCCCTGTTCCAAAATGGTACGTATCTCTTCTGCCAAATAATTCCTTCAATAACCAGGTTTCCAGGCTCCCTAGATCTCATACCTTACCTTGGTCATCTACTGATGGGTGGGTGTACCACTTATGAATTACAGAAGTCTTTGTTGTAACCATATGGTCTCTTATTTAAATTTTACTTGTATTACCTGACAAAGTACAGATGCAGATGAGTATGTACGCAGAGCTGGAACTGCCATCCCTCCCTTCGTAAAAGTCGCAATAAGCTTCTTCCTCGCGCTTCTTGGAGGTGGGGAGTTACTCAAAAAGTCTATTGGAATGTTCTGAATCTTAACTGGATAGGCAGTAAGGCAAATATTAGGTAGGTGCCTACACAGAAAAATGAATTTGAGAATGCAGAACATTTTAATAACATTAGCTAGAAAATGAATCTGTAAATGTTTCCAGGTGGCAAAATGAGTTCTGAGTTCAGGCATAAATGGCTTTATATTGTCCTCTAACATTTCCTTTATACTGGATGATATTGTTATGCCTATGCATTGGTGATACAGTGGTGGAGCAGATAGTGTTGTTGCTTCACAGCAAGTGGTTCCTTTGTTCGATTCCCGACTAGGGTGCTTTCTGTAGTTGAGTCTGCATCTCTTCCCTGTGTTCACGTGGGTTTCCTGCAGGTGCTCCGGTTTCCTCCCACATTTCAAAACATGCATTGGACACTCTAAATTGGCCATAGGTGTAAGTATGGATATGAGTGTGTAGTGTGGGAGAACTACCATGGCAGGGCTAGCCAGCTGGTGGTGTAAACCTGGGTCTAGATTATTGTCACTGGTGAAGTGACACCCCAACTTCATGAGCAAAAATGGGGAAAAAAGGGGTTGTGGATGGATTTGCATTTATTTGACAATTTAACGTCCATTCACCTAATTGCATTCTCAGTGTGTGAACAGGCATCATTTACATGGAATAACACAGATTTCTTCTTATTAAGCACTAGCCCAGAAATTTTGCCAAACTCATCCTACCTATCCAATACCTTATTTAGATGCTCATGTGGATTAGAGATCCATGTTTACCCTATCTTCTACAAACTGTGATGACAAAACCACTTTCTCATTAAGGAACTTACTAGCCCAATGGCCCTCTATTTTCTGATAATATATTGCCAAGGTGCTAATAGCTATTACAAAGAGCATATGTGAAAGCAGGCACCCCTGGCATTCCCTATTACAGTTAAAAAGGATTAGAAACCATCACATTAGTATTAACTTGGGCAATGGGAGACATGCATAAACAAAACCTAACAAATTTTCATTGAGTTTATGTTAACATTTTGGTTATTTTATATAATCCTTGTCAAAAAAGATTCTTCTGACTATTCCTGTATGAGCTCTAAGCAAAGTATACATATCTGAATTGCTGCACAATAAAAAAAAAAACATATCCGTGTTGTGGTGCCAGGCTAAAGATAATTCATTCAAAGGCATTCTGTATTCTTTTTCTCTCTCTCTTTCTTATTTCCTTCATGTAATACATTAGGTCAGTAAAGTATGTGTAACCTTGTGGCCTTTTTTCAAATCTAAAGTTTAAAAGGAAAGGAAAGGATGTGACATGCATGAATTTGCAGTTTCAAATGTAAAATATATTAATATATCTTTTGCATCTTGTACTAGTAGGTCATAAAGTATAATAACAGTTCTCTTTTAAAAAAGTCACTGACTAAAACTGTAAAAAGAAAGCAGACATTAAAATGCAAACAAATAAAGGATGTATGCTGAGATTCCTTGTATTAGAAGTTATGTGTTGTTCTTGCACATTCTAGTGTTTCTAGACTGATATAACTAAGCCATCATCCTTTACATGGTGGCAGAACAGGTATACTTACCTTTTTGTAGAAAAGCTAAACAGCTAAAAAAGCTTTTCTACAAAATGAAGCAATGTAATGATTTCTGGGGAGCAGAACGCAACTGAGGTTCTGAAATGTGTATAAATATTTGAGACCGGTCAATACTTTGCCTTGTCTTTGGAATAAATTGGTGACATATCTGTGAAAAAAGGCCTGTGTTCTGTGGCTAACCTTATTTTTTTTAACTTAGAGTAGTTGGGACTAGTAACTCTTTATTTAGAGCCAGCTATAATATTTAGTTAGCTATAGTTCAGATTTTTCTTTACATGTTCTGTCTACTGTAACTGAATGTTATTTTAATTTCCCTGGTGCATTTTCTCAGTCCTCTTTATATTTAACCTGCAACTGTTCTATCTGCACTTTTAAGCTCTTGTGGCTGTTATTTTTATTATACATGTATTATTGCTATGCATTGTCTGAGAGAAGAGCTAATATTTACTGCTGTAGATTAACAAGCTATGGTGGTCCAGTCTTCAGTTAGATAGATTGTTTGGGCCCACTACCAGTGAAGATATTAATATGTAGGACTTCATAACTGAACGAATCAAAAGCAGAAGGTAACTAGAAGTCCCTGGTCAACTATAGTGGTGGCAGTAGAACAAACATGCCCAGAAAAAAAAAGCTGTAGGAAATTGAAGAATTTTTACAGCCTTTTCTGGGATTTGTGTGTGTGTGTGTGTGTGTGTGTGTGTGTGTGTGTGTGTGTGTGTGTGTGTGTGTGTGTGTAATAACTAGTATGAAGGGTAATTACCTGGGTAAGGAGAACAGGAAGACAGTGTGGTTCAGAAAGAGTGTGACCAGAAAGGGGTCTTGAGTACTAGGTCAAGACTCAGTTACGATGCTAGCCTATGCACAGTCTAATCTGGGAGTGGACGTTGAATGGTCATAGCCAGGAAAGCAGGATCCTACTCACTTTATACTCTTGAAACCAGGGTGAATTTTGTGAATTAATTATTAAATTAGACCATTGTGCATTTTTTACTTTTGTTTTAACCAAATAGAAGCAGTTTTCTGACTAATGAGACTATCTCTCTGGAGTTCACTAGGACCGTTTCTTTATATTTAGTGGGAATATGAGAAAGTACGGTATCAGCCAACTTTGTCACTATTCCTTATCTCTTTTGTTCATCCTTTGTCTCGTCAAACCTTTATTTTTAGGCAGTTTTTATAATTAATTACCTGCAAAAACCTCAATAGTCTCTCCTTTAGCTTTAACACACCTGTGAAAATGCATCCTATCAGGAACAACATTTATTTTGTTATGTACCAAACCTTTCTGTTTCTTCTATAGCATAAAGTAAAGTGTTTAACCATGTTTTTGTCAATTTTTGATACAATTTCAAAAACACATGAATTCTACCTCTATGGTGGCCAGCCAAATGGCTTTTCAAATTTGATGATCTAGATGACTATATTTGGCCATTTTTAGTTAGTTTTAAGTTATTCTGTCTTTGTGACTGACATTTGGAAGAATAACTTTATTTATAGGCAAATGGCAAATTTCCAGTAAAAATAGCTTACTCTGAGCACCTTGGCTGTAATGGTTTCTGGCTTGAATTGTATTTTTTAGTCATTTTAAGCAAAACTATCCCACTGCACTGATACCACGTGACAATGCAAACCACAAACAGTATTTATTTCTGCTGTTCTGTGATATTAAAGGAAAACTCCACCTTCTCCTACAGTTTAACTCAACTCTTAGATTGCCTTTTCCCCTACAATATGATTCCAGTACTGTGTAGGTACATGAAACCTGCTTGTACTTTATAAAACTTTCATTTCCTTGCCTTGGACTCAAAGGAAGGGAAAGGCCACCTACCTTTTTCAACCTTAACTTCTCATATAATTTGCAGAGGAATTTGTCTATACCTGCATGACATACCAGAGACACAGAGAAATGTGTAATCAGGTATTTCTGACAATCTTATATAGGTAATTAGTCCTGCTGATGTCAGGAGCTCAGACTACTGTAAACAAGACAGAGAGGTGTGAAACTGTTTTCCATTGCCTTTACCACAGAGAGGAATCGAACTGATACAGATTCACAGCTGCTTCCAATGTAGCCATCCCTTTCATAGCAAAACAGAGCAATTAGATCAGTCAATGGTTCAAAGGCAGTTGTCACCACTTTTAACAAATTTACATAAGCAGCATCACAGTATTGAAATACTAACTTTAAATGTGTGTTGTTTATACTACTTTACATTTTAAGATGACTTGAATGTAGTATTAAAGATGTCTGTGATATTTAGAGAAAAGTCTGAAAATATTGTTTCTTGTAGATCTTGTAAAGTATCAGCACATTTACCAAAGTGTAATGGGAGGGGCTGTGAATTTATCTTGGACTACAAAAAGATACTTTGAACAAAGGCCTGCAATTTAGCAATTGTTTTGGTTGCAGCTGTATAACTCCTTAGCATGCTGTAAAACAAGTCCTGAGACATGCACAAATGAGGGCCATTCAAAACATAAAAGTCAAATTAAAAGTAAAAGTGAACTTTATTGACATTCAGTCTGCATAACAGTGCAACTGAACAAAATTCCTTACTTCAAACGCAATGGGCATACAACATATACCGATAATATTAATACAACAATAACACATATACTAATGCTAATCCAACAATAACAACAGTAAGACATTTATGCAGTGCGGTAACAAGTACAATGACATGCACCAAGACTATTCCACTTACATGTCTTCTTCACTACTTAGAATATTGCACAGAGAATATAATTGCACAGATCAGAATTAGACAGATTTCAAATTGCACAGAATGTTAACTTGGCATCATTAATATTGCACATAAGGCATAAGATTGTACTTTCATAGAGTTATTGCATATGTCTGTGAATTAGTTCAGCATTGTAACGCCAGACCTCGATGACCAGCATGGTGTATCTTATTACTGGAGTTCAGAAGTCTGATGCAAAATAAAAGAAGCAGTCCTCTTATAGAAGGTATGTAAAATGATAGTGACTGACACTAATCCCTTTATATGTCAATGGCATGGGAATACACCACTGCTTCCTTATGTCTAGCATGACTCATATAAAGTAGACTTTTAATGAATTATGGGAAAAATAAAGGCTTGATGAAAAATAAGATCACATTGATAAGTTAAGCCCCGTTGACAACCATTTTTGTAGACAACAAATTAAAATTCAATATGAGGCAGTTAGAGTGATTCTGAGGTGTAAAAACAACTCAGAAAACAGAATAAAAAATAGATTTTTTTTAGTTCTACGGTGGAGTGTTCCTTTAATAATAACACAAGACACATATTTAAAGTTATGATGCAGCTTTAATTTCACACAAAATGACAGCAAACTCAGGATACAGTCATCATAACTGCTTTTTCTCTTAATTCCCTGAAAGACTCCAAATGCATATTGGGTTTTGTCAAGTCTTCAAGGTACCAGAACATGTAAACATTTTTGTATATATACATGCATTGATAGCAGTACACACTATTATC